>NW_017177343.1:10554-13588 GCF_001652005.2 Ceratina calcarata
ATAATTTATGCATTATTATTTGTACATTTGCCCAAAAGCAGTCAAAATGACTTCCTTGGGCAATCTACTGTTAATGACATTAATACTGACTGAAACAGTATTTTAATATATACAAGCAAAGCACAATTCTTGCCTGTTACATTAAGTGATTGAGTAGAGAATCTTCACACATTTTGAAGATAGCACTCTGCTATTCAGAAATGAAGGATGGATGGATAATTATAATTAGCGCCGTGAGAGTAGGCACCTCGTTATCTCGTTAAACGTGCTTCATATTCAAGTAGTTATTCAGAAGGAACAAAAATGCCATTGTACGTCTATTAAAGCGAACAAAATCTCCATACATTAAAAACAGTGGGGAAGCTGTCTGTATATACCAGGCATGTCCAATTCGCTGTTTTGAGTATAATAGTGCTCTCGCTGGCTCCCGAGTAAGGTGATAAGCCGAGCACGAAGCAGAGAATTATGAAGACGCAGAGAAGTCACGTTATGTTAATAGCTGGTAATAAGTGAGCACAGTGACATTGTAAATACTTTCTAACTCTCCTAGCTTAACATATCTATCTGTTGCTCGCACAATCTATACTACTTATCGTTAATTTTACTTTTGTTTATGATAAGCGATTCTACACACATCCTGAAACTACTGTATTTCGACGTGAAGTTTGAATGAGCTCATTCACATATCGTTTCTTTACTATACACGAATGGTCGACCTTACGTTGAACCTTAAGGTTACCGCGAACGAAATCGCATGGTGACTTCCGAAATGCCTACTCATCATGTATTCATTCATACCCTTATCAGATCTGACAATGAGTCAATTTATACATTTTACGATATGTCCTAAGATTATGAATGTCTATCTATAAAAAGCGAAATATCGTTTTTATAAGATCACAGGTTATATGTAAATGCTCAGAATAGTAACATAGGCGCATCTCCAAATGAATACTTGATTCATTCAAATGAGAATTCTTTCATTGCTCGAAATTCACAAGAAAATTGCAAATACAGTATTATTTATACATACTATGTATAGAAGATTGTTGACCGATTCAACACTTGCGAGAAAAATAAGCTAAATGAAAGGAGGTTCGTAAGAAATGAACAATCGGAATTGAATGATACGCGTACACAAATTTCCCGTTAAACAATACACTTGATTAGGCATAAAACCCCCCTTGAAAAGCCCAAGCAAGCAACTTTATTAAAACCAAGAAGACTAAAGGACAGTACAGACAAATCACATATTCAATAAATAATCAATCTTTCTAGCCTAGAAAGCTCTCTTACCAACGCCCATACGCCAATGCAAGATGGTCCTCTCCAAGTTCGTACGTAATCCGACGCTACCGAACGCTACGCAGTTAGCCAAGGCCGCGCCAAGATCGTCGCACTGCGAGCTGGGAACAATACCCTTGTATTTTCCCGTCAACCACCGACCGTTCACACGACACTAATAATAATCAATGCACTCTGTACCAGAGTCGCACTGTTTTATAAAACTAGTGTACCCCACACTGGGTCACACTCTTCCAAACACAACTCTAACTAGAAGATTCACACTTTTAATAACAGGACTACACGGCTGCGATGTTAGCTACTCGAGCTGTAACATGCAATTGCTCCACTCTGAGAAAACATTTTCCTCCTGCAGTGGGAAAAACGCCCTTTCCCCACTCTTTTCCTAAACTGGGTCCGCAAGACCCCTGAAAAACCCCGCCTCTGTCAGGGGTAGGCGCACCCACGCCATGACGTAGGAGATCCAACCGTCCCAAGCCTGCAGACGGTCAAAAGACTCAAGGGTCCGAATGACCCATGCTAGTACGACTCCGCGAGCTCGGACCCTAGGTCTGGTTTCTATCAACCCATACCTGGACGCAGCATCATAAACTAATTCTCGCCACCCGCTTGCCTCGACCATCCCAGTCACTTGGCCGTTGGAACCGTAATATTCTTAACGGCGTTTCCTATCTTATATTTTTAAACGAGACACAACTCGTTCCTTTACTCAACCACTCACAGCTGTCAAACATCCTTCGCTTTCTCTTCATATCCGTACTTCCTCACCCTGTAATTTATCGCCTACCCTAAACCGATATACACAAATAACCTAACTAGACAATAATACAGAAAAATACTAAAAAACACCCCGAGCGGATTAAGTCGCGAACAAAGATATTACATGCGCATATACATACATATTATGGTATATACATTATACTGCATATTATACGTTCGTAAAAGATCGTATACATTAATAGATAAATGTGAAAATTTTTAATTCGAGAAGCTAATATCGATTTAGTAATAAAAGCTTCACTGACAATGAGATGAAACGTATCTACAACGTTCATATCACAAAACAGTGTAAACGGGGTGGGGTGCACGTAATATACCAAAAAAAAATTTCCAATATCCGTTTAACCTATCCCTCAACTTATTCCGATTCTCCACTATCGCAAACACCAACCGTGTTACTACATATTAACTTTTCGTTCCACATGGCTGTTAAGCAATTTTTTAAACCTGGGTACCTTCATTTATAAAATAAATAACTCTCACTATGAACAGTATTACAAATGTAGTACTACTATTTTATTTAAAAAAGATCCCTATTTCTTAATACTTTACAACAAATTATAATTTATTCTCTATTTAAACGCGATATAGATTACTAAAAAATTTAATCCTTTTTTCCTGCATTGCAAGACCAGCGCAAGAGTTTTAGAAGTATACCCGTAAAATATTCCTTTCAAACTTGTAGGTATAACTAAGGCATAAAAGTTTTATTGCGGAGCTGATTTAAGTGAATACTGAATGTCGGCTTAAACTGGATCTATACTACTGCGCTAGAACACTACCGTTTGGTTTCGACTCTTGTCTTGACTCTGTAGCGTAGTAATTTTAGCTTTTGCCAGAATTACTCAATTGAAAATAATAAATCAGAATCTAAGGAAAGGTAATGGGAAAGGAAGTAATATTGAATTTTGTTCAAGTAAATAAACATTGATTTTTGGGGATAAACCCC
>NW_017177343.1:15116-35406 GCF_001652005.2 Ceratina calcarata
TCTTAGTGACAATAATAAATTATACAGAATGAGGCACTCCGGCTATTAATTTTCTTTATTATTTCAGAATCAATAGGATTTCACTTAATTTTCAAAAATTCATATAAATAATCAATAAACAGGCTACACTGAACTTAGATAACTCATGATCAATTTAGTATTAAATAAATGATAATTAAATTCATTCGGTGTAGTACTAGAGTTTGTTAGGTTTTAGATGTTACCCGACCCGAAAATCTGCGGTAAGTGCCATGCTGTTCCTCATAGTCCTCTTACCAGAAGGCACCCTTGCACTCCGTGGCCAGATCCTTAGGAACAATATCTTTGTTTGTTAGTGCTAGGCCGCGTCTAGCTGTTTTACCTTCCCTAACTGTTTTCACGTTTCCTCATGACCAGCGTATTTTATGGCACTCGATGGCCGCGTGGCTTCGGGCCACCCGTCATTTGGACGCTACCCTTGCAAAGCCTCTTAAGGCCCATGCAAGCTGGGTCCCTATCGTAAAGCTATTTAAAAAAAACGAGGAATCCCGGGTTAACTGTCCTTGACAACTCTTAAAAATAAGCTGCCGCTGACAAGTTACTACTAATATTTAATACATGTAAGTAATAGAATAAACCAATAAATATTATTTAACAATAATAATTATTCCTATCCTATCCCAAATTTAAAAAAAATAGCAAGTGCCCACGTAATTGTGATGCAGCGGAATACATACATAAATATAAGTCTGCATTTAATAATTCAATTTATATGTATTTGTAGAATCATTAGCAGAATCAAGTATATTTGAAAACACTAGTCTAAACTTGTTATATTGATTGTGTTCAGCGTTTTTAAATATCATGTACGGTATTTACTGGCTTATCATTATTTTCTTTAAAAAAAAAAGCCATTTGACAAAAATTTAATACGCGCACGTGCTGAACGTAATTTGGAAATTAATATCGAAAATATTCCACACATGTTGCCGTTTAATGCATTCCGCCATCCGCGGCTTGCAGGAAATTTCGGCGTCTTGGTATCAGCCCGGCGTGAAATCTATTTAAGAAACCTCGGCCAGTGCGGTGGGCGGGTATCACAAAAGTCTCATGCTTCGACTGTTTCGTATTCACGAACTTGATGTAACTCCATCTTGCTCCAATTTAAATTCCCTTTTCAGGGATGAATCCCTGGAAGCGTCTTATCCGATACGCCATCGCAGGTGCAATCTTCACCGTGCCTGCCTCGAGGCACGTTTTGTGCAATAAAAGCAAAATTGTTCCTTTAATACACGATACATTCATCCGACCACTCTTGTAAATCTTCGAACGCGGAATTTCCATCACGCAAAAATCCAATTTTACGGAACAATGGAATAAAAAAATTCTTATTCGTTTCGGTGCTCCGATGTAACTACGATGCTGCTGAGGATGTCGTAAGCGGAAGTAGAAATGCATTGACTAAAGTTGGTTTTGACTTTTTCCACCAAATAACAGCATCTCATTCAAATTAAAGAAATGGATATAACAAGCGATGAATATTACACACTCATATTGTCTGTCCTATTATTCCCGCTGTTGTAACATGTCAAATATGTTTTATGTATTCTAAAAAAGCTTGTAGTGTTCGTCCTTTCCCTGAATTTTGATATTTTTTGTGCATTCAATCGAAACGAACAATAAAGTCGAAAGCAGGAAACACTGAAACAATTGACAAACATTCTCTCAAAGGATTCAATTATACTGTTGTCCGTTTTAATATGGCCAATGTTTTTAACAAAATTTGTGTATAGAAAAACAGAAACTATGAAATAGTTCATCCTGGAAAAGTTTACTATAAATTACTTTTTCAGTGATACATTCTCGTATTCCTGAGAGGATTTTCCTGAACAACCCTATGCAACGTCCACATAAAAGACCGGTGTACTGTTATTGTCGAATGAAACATACCTACACCTTAAAGGACTCGTCTACACGCTAAGTGGGATACCATACCCAACCCTAATTTCAGTGCGTTCCAAGTTGTTCCTTAAGTAGAACTCGTCGCTTTATTTACTGACTTTTGCACAACTCCCACGCGCATTTTCATTCTTCACTTAGTATAAGCACTTCGTTGAACAAAGTTAACTTCGTTTTACAAATCTTGATACATCGTAATATGCAATATTTGTGGACTCATCTCCTTTCTCGAATAAATATAAATATTTACATGTAAATATAAACACGAATAATAGGTATTCAAACATCGAAAGAAAGGCTCGTATGCTATGACGCATTGATTGATATTATCAATTAACAGTTTAATTAACGATCAATTAAGTAATTAAACAACGTATATATACACATGGTTAATTACAAACATACGCGTAATTAAACATGTTATGTACAGTACGGCTGTTTTTAACTGAGTGAATAATTATGCATGTATGGACGTAATTATCTGTTGCGACTTTGCAATACATAGGTTTTTCACAACAGTATACTGTCTGACAGACTAAAGCAAAAACCTCCGACCATTACGCTCATTACAAATGCAAGAAAGCATTTCCCTTCAGAAGAATAAAGCGCCAGAACAATTAGTGTGAATCAACACCATTCCCTCAGGGTAAAAAATTCATCAAACCAGAGTAGCCATTTAAAACTAATAAAAATTCCATTTTACAGATATTTGAGCGCATTCTAAGAAAATAGAAATAGAAACCTTCGTAGCTACACGCGACTCATTCTGTCTGCATTTTAATAAAAATATTGTTCTTATCAAGAGAATTTTATTACAAAAACATACTTTCAAAAAACCTTCTACTGTTTAGTTTTAATTAACAGCGTGTCAAACTAATTACATATGATGTATTTTGAGTTATCAGAAAATCAGGATTAATATACGATACCTTACAAAAATAATCATTAGACAACTGTCGCATTGATGTTTGATAAAACCAACTTTCAGCTACCATATAAGAGCAAGTGAATAGCATGTAAAAAGGTCAACTTAATATGTAAAGTATTTTCATTGTGAATTGCTCTTATAATAGTTAATTGTCTTGTCTGTAGTTAGTCTAATTGTTAACTGTACGACAGTTTGTGGGCTGTTAAGTGTTAACATGACAAGCTCGAAGAAGTCAATGTAGGTGTAGCCAATATAGTTCAAGTTCCGAGCAACGAACGAGCAATAACCCCGTATTCAGGGAAGTTGGGAGAGCAGAAATTCATTGAAGAGGAAAAGCATAAGATGTACTCACCTGTTTCCGCAGCGGTGTGGTGCACTCGTCCTTGCTCCTTTCGAATCGCTCGAACTTGAAGCTGTTGCTTCTGTAGAGCTCGTTGTCGCTTTGCTGCCTCCTGCAGAGCCGTCGCGTGAGTGCGCGCGGTCTGCAGGGCGCACATTCGGTGGCGAGACCCCAGTGCAGGTGCAGCATCGCGAGTTCTGCGGTGCACCTGGCCATAGCGCAACCGGCGCGCCTCACGCGGCACTTAACACGCTTTATCCTGCCCTCGTGCTGTGGCTTATGCGTGCACGGTTGCGACCCGCTCCCGCTGCAATCGCACGCGCGACGCGACCGGCGTTGCCTGGCCGTGTGCGAACACGGTTTCACTTCTTCCCCGCACTCGCACTCGCCACCCCCTGTGTGAGTGCAGTTTGCTCTGTCGACGCACTCGCACGGCTGCTGCTGCTGCTGTTGTTGTTGATTCGACTGGCTCGCCTGGGAGAAAGTGGGTGAAGACGCTTGCACCAGCACTCGATGTCGTGTGCCACCACTGAGAGCGAAATGTCGACAGGGCCGCTCCGGACAGTCGCATCTATAAAAAATAGGACGTGTGTGTTGTTGACTGATCGATGAGTAAAATCAGTGATGCGCATTTATTACTTTTTTAAATATAATCTTTGGAGAAAAATTCGTTATCACCCAAGTAATTGACAAATACTCCTAAAAGATTTTGAAATTAGTCTTTAAATAAATGCTAATTGAATTTGAACTTTTTTTTAATTAACTGTTACATGAGGAAGTAAAAGAACACTTCGAAGTTTTCCACGGAACAAACTTAATGCACAATCCGATCACCAAAATCAGACAATTAATTATCAATTACAGATTCGACATTAGACATTAGACGATCAACAAGGCCAACTAGAAGGTCTTCACGTCTAGCTCAATTGTTTTACACAAACGCCCTCTTTCATCCTGCGTATCATATGTCGATAGCTTTTTGTTATATTTGAAACGTATAATCAAACGAAAGTTTGTTCAAAATAATAAAATATCCATAGTCGTAAAATAATAATTGGAGCATTTCTCTCTCTTCCTCTTTTACATATATATAATGACCCGGAAAACTTATTTCACTAAAATCGGAACTTCCTTGCAACCATTGAATTGGATGGCCTATGCTCCGAGTCAGGTTCCATGAGGCGAATGCCATTGACATCGTGACCTATACACCGATAATTTATGAGATCTATTCGAACATTCACAGCTGAGTCGTACATTAAGCTATCAGCTATACATAACATCGAACTGCTCTAACATAATATAATCCGATACCCGGCGAGTTCTTTTGAATTCAAGCCGATCCTTATTTTTCCTCGAGCTTTGCTGCTTTGGGTCACTCCTCCACCGGTACAATCACATTTTATCAAGACGTATTATATTCTATTGAATCTTATTGGATTTCAATACCTTCTGTCACTATCAGTCGCATCTAATTCGCCTCATGCTAACCTAGATAAGTCTCAACAAATGCTACTGGCTTTTCCCGTAATCAAAAATACGTTGCTGTCAGTTTCTGTTCATTTCCGTTCTACTTTTAGTAGACACGATCGAGGCTGAGTTCACGACTTCTCCTCCCAGTTTCCAATCGACACAATTTTTTGTCATAGAGATAAATCACTCAGATGAAAATATTGTTTGTAAGACAATAAAACAAACTGAAGAAACGCTTGTAAAATAACGTACGAGCTACAACGTGCAGAACACTTGAGAGTGTCATAAGTTAGGCTATCGTCCTCGAAGCCTACCTCTTGAGCCTGAGACTTGACCATTTTGCAGGATTGATTAATCATTCTTTTCCGAGTTGTTTCAACATGCGTTTGCGACGACCTTTCCCTCGTCGTTGTTTTCAGGTATTCGAATCTAGCTCTATTCGATCTTTGCATTTAATCTTTAATTGCCCTTTCTTACAATAGTGTTAGTCGACCTTTTTTATTTGTCCACGAAAAAAGTAAAATTTTGGGAAATAGAAAATGGTTCGTGTTATACAATGTATACGCAAGCAAGCATAAAGATGAAAAATGATAACAACAAATTAAAACACGAAATGGGGAAAACTTGTCTAATAGCCGACAATCTTTTGTTATCAGAGAGACTATTATAAAGTACCAAAGCAGCATAATGGAATATTTTTGAATGACCCTCTGAAGGAACATGACAACTTATATAATGAAACATAGTAAAATAACAATTAGTTCTTTCTTTCCAATTTTTCCTTAGGTTGTAATAAATAGTATACGTGAGAACTAGTGCCAAGTGAGTATTGTAAAAACAGCATTCTACAGAGATGTAAAAATTTAATACAATCTTTTTGTTGAAAACTGATTAAAATAATATAATCAACTTGTTTTATTTATTTTCAAGATTTGGAAGGTATATATACTTGCATCATTTCATAACCGAAACGATTTGCCCATAAAAGAAAGATTCTAGCAAAATAGCTGTCTGTTATAACATCTCTCAACTCTCAATCGTCCCTTTGACCAGATAAAGAAAAACGAGATAGAAACCAAGCAGTTTCCCGGTTAACTACCTGTAGAATATGATGCTATAATGCAACGTAGTTCGATTTATTTCTCAACCTCCATCGTTACTCTGTTCGATGAGTCAATAACCTTTCCGTCTTACCTGACACAACAAAATCACGCGAAATTGCAGGATTGATTAATCATTCTTTTCCGAGTTGTTTCAACATGCGTTTGCGACGACCTTTCCCTCGTCGTTGTTTTCAGGTATTCGAATCTAGCTCTATTCGATCTTTGCATTTAATCTTTAATTGCCCTTTCTTACAATAGTGTTAGTCGACCTTTTTTATTTGTCCACGAAAAAAGTAAAATTTTGGGAAATAGAAAATGGTTCGTGTTATACAATGTATACGCAAGCAAGCATAAAGATGAAAAATGATAACAAATTAAACAAATTAAAACACGAAATGGGGAAAACTTGTCTAATAGCCGACAATCTTTTGTTATCAGAGAGACTATTATAAAGTACCAAAGCAGCATAATGGAATATTTTTGAATGACCCTCTGAAGCAACATGACAACTTATATAATGAAACATAGTAAAATAACAATTAGTTCTTTGTTTCCAATTTTTCCTTAGGTTGTAATAAATAGTATACGTGAGAACTAGTGCCAAGTGAGTATTGTAAAAACAGCATTCTACAGAGATGTAAAAATTTAATACAATCTTTTTGTTGAAAACTGATTAAAATAATATAATCAACTTGTTTTATTTATTTTCAAGATTTGGAAGGTATATATACTTGCATCATTTCATAACCGAAACGATTTGCCCATAAAAGAAAGATTCTAGCAAAATAGCTGTCTGTTATAACATCTCTCAACTCTCAATCGTCCCTTTGACCAGATAAAGAAAAACGAGATAGAAACCAAGCAGTTTCCCGGTTAACTACCTGTAGAATATGATGCTATAATGCAACGTAGTTCGATTTATTTCTCAACCTCCATCGTTACTCTGTTCGATGAGTCAATAACCTTTCCGTCTTACCTGACACAACAAAATCACGCGAATGTGTTTGGACTCTCCAAGTCGTACCTGTCAAACTGTTTCTGCTCTAAGTACTGCAAAACGTAATCCCCTCGCTCACCGTCGTTAAGTACACGCATTACCTTTCACTTTAAGTAAGGACGTCAGATTAACTATACTGTAACATCGTTTCGAGCTTCGCTTACGGCTTCTGCGATCAACACGCTGTTACTTTGACCTTCGTGCCTTCCACCCCTTTAACTCACAGTGGAGTGCGTACGCTGCCTCGAAAAGAGCAACAGACCGAGCAAACGAGAAAAAAACGAAGGACGTCGACGAGATACGAGGGGATGATAGAAGATCGTTCACTAACCTTCGAATCCTTCGCACAGCCGACGTACGCGGTGCGTGCGGGCACGGCTGGGATTCCGGTGGACAGTCACAGTTGGGAACCGCGGGTCGGGTACGACGAACCCTAATCAGTACCGGATGCACTGGGCATGGCTGCACCTGACAACCACACACGATCGTCTGTGGCCCGCCGCGAGATTTTCGTCCGCCACCGCGTTTCGCGCGTTGATCCACGTGCAGCTGACACGGCTGTACAGGGCAGCCACAGCGAGCTGCGGCACCGCGACGCCCGGCACCTTGTACGCGTCTCCACACCCGCTCCATTCAACGACCGGCGTGCGACTAACGGATGCACACCCCACACCACTCGACGCTCTCGATTAGACTCGACGTTCGTCGGCCAACCTCGGCTCGTCCCGGTTGTCCTGAGCTTTTCGAGCAACTGTTGACAGCTGTCGACGTTAACGGTTCGAATTCGGGAAACGCACGTTTTTGATCGTTTTATAAGGTTTCAAAGTTTAATAGTGATTTATAATATAATAAAAGTTGGAAAGATGGACGTTTTGGACAAGAACTTCTTAGTTCCTTAACGGTATGTATCTCTACAGCACTGATAACGCGATTGCTAGCGATTGCTTAACGAAAACGGATGCAGCGTATAATTTCCGTGTTTCTTTTCTTTCGTAACGTAATTTGATTCGGTCGCTATGGGGATGTTCATAGCCAACTTCGCAGACTACTCGATATCACGTGTTATTTTACAAGGGGATGTTTCATTTATTTTGACGTAACAACGGAAAGGTATGTTCATCATAGTAATGAAGGAGAGACTTGTTTTTTTACATTATTTATATTTAACAATATGTTACATAAATTTTAATTAAGCTCATATACTGCCGATTTCGATTAATTTCGATGCTATCCAATTATTTTATTGTCTGTTAAAACATTACAGCTGAATTTAAAATATAATCATACATATATATATGTATATATAAACTTTGATTAATTATATAAAATCTTTATGATAAATCTATATAAAAAAGTTTCCATGTTCCTTGATTAAGTTCTTTACAAATATTTTTATAATAATACAAAGTTAATTTACATTTACGATATGTACACTGACTTCATCTTGTAGTACTTAACAAAGAAGCAGAAAATATTTGTTGTAGTATTCTCGGTATGTCCTTAAGATCCATACAGACGAATGCACGTCCTGCCGTTATTCTTTTGGTCAAGCTTAAAATTAAATGTACATAAATATCGTGTTCTGCACATTCGCAGAACCATTGAATTTGAAAAACGTTTAAAAATTTTGAACTTACTTGGTAGCTTGATCGCCTAGTGACCCAATGAATATAGCAAACGCATTAACGTCTGGATTCGCAGTAAGAATTTTCGCAAATTGTTCCGGCCGAATACCGTAACGATCAAAATTGGCATCCGAGAGTACGACGACGATACGCTCGTCGGCATCTTCTTTCGCTAAGTTTACGATCGCATGTTGAGTCGCCTGCAAGGTATTATCACCGGACTCGCAAAATTGCGAATGCGCGTGCATCGTCTGAAACGAATTTGTTCTTAATGCCACGACTTAACTTTAATCGAAGCATTTCCTTCTGTTACCTTTATTATTTCCAATCTACGTTTATTATCTGCCGGCGGTTGAGTGTGCTTTACGAAAACTATGTTATAGTCGTCGCCGGAATGACCAACGATATCGTACTGAAATTTTCCTTCGTATCCACTAAACGCTTCCATTACCATAACGCAGGCTTCCATTTCTCGATCAAGGCGACCATCGTGACCATTAAATCTATACATGCTACCGGAAACATCCACCACTAATTTTAAACGTTTCGGTTTTGAGGGTGGTGTACCGAACTCGGGTTCTTTTTCCGTCCTTCTTCGATAAATCGTTCTTTCGCCTGTTAATCCTTCAATTAATTTCGTATCATCCAACTCCCCAGAAGTTTGGTGCCTGCACCACTGACGTTCTTTACTTTTGGACTGTAAACTGTCTGTAAAAAATAATTTTTAATTTTCGTATAATTGTAAGAGTGCAACATTAATGATTAAATGTTTACCTATTATATTTCTTAAGGCCTTAACTTGCAGCTGAACAGCGTTGCTGAACTGGAAATAAAGCTTATGATCATATTCGCTCATATTAATCTCTTTTAAACGTTGCTGAAATGCTTTAAGACCCATCTCTCTTGCTGCCTTTTTTATATGTTCCGGTACCGCATTCTTCTCTTCATCACTAAGTTGATGCACCGTGTGACCGGCATCCAAGCGATAAGGTCCTCCCTTCCCACCGAGACCGGCTGTGTCTCTTCCTAAAATTTTCATCACGCGTCTAAACCCCGGTGCATACTTGTGTACACATTCTATGTATCGCTGTAAGGATCGTACACACCTCCGGTTCCTCCAGCCCACGTATTACCTCCAACGTGCGGTTCGTTCTTTTCATCGATTTTACCATGTTTGGGACCACTGACATCCAATCCGGAATACCTTTCTTTAGTAATTTGTAAATTTTCATTATCGCTCCCCACCATTCTTCGCCATGCGCCAAGAGACTTTTCGATATTCGCTAACGACGTCTCCCAGAGTCGTACACAACCACCTGCATCCACTGTTACAAAATCCTGGTTTGATTTCGACGCAACGTACAAGGGATATCTATTCGGGTACAAAAATTGTGTAACATGCGACACACTGACCGGCCTGAAAACATAAATATAAATAAAATTAAAGAATACGTTAATTAAATTATTGTAATTACTAATTAGCCATGGACACTTGCTCTGGTATGGGTATGTAGCGCAATTTATGATTTACGGTGTCAACAACTTCCAAATAACCAGCGATTCCAACATATCTTCCAGTCTTAGGAAGAACTTCGTCGGGAACTTCGTGAGGTAATAATGTTCGAACGATTTGACCATTCTCCATAACGATCGGAGGCGAGAAGCTTTCGTTACGATGTGACCTCGGCCAGGAATGAATCTCGTTGAAACTATCTAAGTCAGGAAATCCAACCACAATGCTTGCGTACGTGTTGCTAGTCACTAGTAATCTGTTCGGCGCATCTATTTTTTGCTTCAGTGCTGCACTAAGTACATTACTGTTCAGATTACTGTTAGCACAAGTGAAAAATGAACCAATTTTGAAATCATTGTTACTAGATTCCTCTACTTGTTGTAAGACATTTGGGCAAGGGACAGAATCATTTGATTTTTTAAGAACATATTTGTTCTTTTTTGTATCTTGGATCAACCATTTCTTCTCTGACGGAATTAAAATCGATTCTACATCAAACGGTAAATTAAGTGTGTAAGAACACATAGAACTTAAGTCAGTTACTTCCATCTTGTTGGAATTACAAGTATAGAAAACGATTTGATTATGTGATTCTATCAAATCAGTTTTCATCCTCCAGCGAGGGTTGCTATTTCTGAAAGCGTTTGATATTTTGTCCGATGCCATATTGAAGAAGGATAACAGTTCTAACTTTCGAACAGATCTTTCATTTACGTTCACTAATAATAGAATGTTATTCTGAAAAGTAGACGGTTTTTAAAATAACTTCGAGTGAAGGAATATTTATTTACTTATTACTTGATGCAGAAACCACTTACTGTTTCTTCGTGTACTAAAATATTTTTATCTTTGGCAATCGCCATTGTAAACCGAGGTTTATATCCCGGTTCATAGTTTACTAAATTCGGTAGAAACGTTTCTTGAATCGTATCTGACTCCTGATTCATACTAAAGATTTTCAATGGATTCATAGTAAGAATATTTATTTTATCATCTGTTCCGTCGCCTTTCGTACCTTTAATAACTGACAAGCCTGCGATTATTCCAACATTACCAATTGGTATCGTCCAGTAACTTTGCATTTCAGTGAACAAGGCTGATCTAGCTTCAACGCGATCTAAAGGCAATATTTTTTGTTTTAAATTCATCGGCGACTTAAACTTAACATATTTTTCCTGTACGTGCAGTACTTCTTGTTTATTTGAAAAATTCCACGTAGCACTAATTTTGTTGCCGGGTAAAGATATTCTGCAAAGGAAAAGGAAAGAAAGTATGTTAAGCACTGTATGCTTCCTAAATTTTATTTTGTTTCATTTATAGATATAAATACATATTAAAAATTAATAGACATTTGTATTTCTCTGAGATAAAAATTCTTATAAGCAAATCATGAAAAATGCTATTTTCATATTCAATTGCTTACTGTTTCGCTAATGCAATACTGTTGGGGCTAGTGTCAAGAGGAATTCCATGTTTATGTAAAACAGACACTAATGTATTAAAAGTTTCTTCGCTATATCGATCAAAATCGAACACGTTCCGCACCACATTAGCTAACGGTTCTTGAGGGAATTTCTGGAAGAAAGGAATTTCGTGAAGCATTACATAACTTAAGGTTTTAGAAACTCACCTCTAAATGTTTAACAATGTTAACGACTTCTCGAGTTGAATACGGATACGAAACTAGACCTTGATCAGCCATGTTTCGCAGTTCGCCGAAAGCTTTGACCAACTTGAATATTATTTGCTTATCAACGTTCGGACCATATTCCTTCAAAAGTTGAATTTCGTTATCAATGCTCGGATTGTCGACGACGTGCGTACTGAACAGGTCACCAAGTGCTCCGAAGAAGTCGTGGCCTAAGAATGGAAAACCAGGTCTGTTCGCTAATACTATCATCCTAAAATCTGGATGAAGCGATATCATGTTTGGTTTCATTTCAACATTTTGAGAGGATATTATGCGTCTACCGTCCGATAATGTCATTTCGCCAGATTCGACTAAAGTCTGGAATCAGAAAAGTTAGACACTTCCGACAACGAAATACTGTCCGTTCCATTTGCATCCATCCGCATCTATTAATATCCATACGTATTTCGAAATAGAATAACTTTCAATTTTGGACCAAACTACTTTTCTTTGCACAGTATTTAGTAAACGCCTTCAATATTAAAGAAGTTATTCTATTTTGAAATAATATTAATAGAGCAATTGTGTGCATACCTTCAAAATGCAAGTAACATGAGTTGGGGCTTTGTCCGCCTCATCAACGACAAGCACGTGTCCCAATTTAACGGCCTGCACAAGCGGTGAGTCTTCGTATACAACTTTTCCGTCCCTAACCATCGGCTGAAGGGTCAAAGTTTGGACGGTAGTATCCCTATGAAGCTGTATGTATTCGCGCGGTCTATTTAGAAGTTGCAACAATCGATCGACGATTTTATTTTTACCGACACCCTGGTTCCCGACCAGCAATAAATTCTGTCCCACGCTAAAGTCCTGCAATAAGTTTTCTAACAAAGCTACGTGCTGCGGAACGTCGTAGAATAGAATGTCAGGCACTTTTGTTAAAGCCGTTGTGTTGTATCGCTCGATGACCGTGCTACCAATTTGTACGGTGTTTCCTATTACTTGACATTTGACGTTCTTGTTCACTGTCATTTTCGCTGGGACGATACCCACGCGATTGCAACAATCATCCAACGCTTGTTTCGCTACCGCCGGTAAGAAACGAGCGAGGCAAGCACGTTGCACTGCGCTATAAGCGTCGTCCGTTTGAAATTTGTTCATTCTTCCCGCTATCCTCAAGAGCTGTCTTGTACTCAAAAACCCGGCCAAGGATTGGACGGTCGGATCGTTGGAGGATCGCAGTACATGCGCCAATTCTAAAATATTTAATAACGCCGAGGAAAGTTCCCCGTACTAAAAATACAAGATCCCACTTAGCATTTGAAAAAACTTTGAAGAGGGTGTAAAAATAAAAGTGAACACCTTTGATCGAATGATATGAGCTTCTTCCGATTTGGTAAGTGGCCTCATTTCGTGGAAAAGGAACAAACTGAGTAGTTCTGTATTCAACCATTGCTTCGAGGACGCTTTAATTACGGGTGACTCCGCTAAAGCTACGATCCTGAACGATGGGTGAATACGTAATACACCCGATTCTAATAATTCCTCGTCGGTTTTGTTGTATTTCTCTTTTATTTCGTCGTAACGATCAGCTCTAATGAGCCTTTTTCCATCGTGCAATTGTAACTCCCGATCGTGAACCAGTCTAGAAATGAACGCAGAATTTAATTCCGATTCCAATTGTCGAACATTTTTAAGAAGAATGTACCTATGTAGTATAGTTAAAGTACTTGAATCGATTCTATTAATTCCGTCCAGAATAGCTAATTTTCCTTCTAAAGCCGCGTCAACGAGCGGCGAATTTTTCCAAACCGTGTCACCATTGGACAACGTGCTCCGTTGTTGTATCAAATCTCTGGAGGTCATATCCTAAGAAAATATTTGATCTGTTTCAAATGAATTTTGATTTACATTGAAAGATCAATACAAACAAGTAGAAACACTTGCCTGATACAGCACTATAGGTTCTACTTCGTATCCCATTAAATTAGCTAGCGTGTGTATTGTTATAGATTTTCCGCAACCCTTTGGGCCAATTAGACAAAAGTCAGAAACGATATGAGACTCCAACATACTTGTTAATAAATTATTTTGATAATTCGTTTCTACGTATTTATTTTCATTTACACTTGTATCTATGTTCCTGGTGCCGCAAGAAACCTAGTAATAACATATACTGTTGGAAAACGGTTCTCCAATTTGTTCATTTCCTTTGTCATTGTCAGACTGCGAATTTTATACTTTTATAGAGAAATGCGATGTGGAGAAAACATCAAGAACGCACGCAAGATATACATTCATAAATATACATAATTGTGTTTAAAGGGTAAAAACGTCTCAATACGGATTCCATTTTTTAAAAGTAATATCATACAAGTATTATTTTGGATAAAAGTTCGCAGTCTACATAGCTATTTTACTCACATTCAACCCTACTTCCCCGTCAGCATGCGTTATGCTAACAGCCAGTGAACTTTGTTCTTCCTGTCTTTTATCTACTTTCGCACGTTTTAAAAGTGTAACGTCGTTTATCTCTATTCTGTATGGAACATTAAAAGTGTCTAGTATACTTTCGACGGCGCTTTGGCCCTCTTTCCCCAAAAATAATTTATACGGATAGCATCTGTAAAAAATATCGAACACCGACAGGTATGGACATTTATCCTGCGGTTACACTCAAATTAACAAAGAATTCATTAAACGAACGAAAATTTTTAGAAAAAAAAAATGAAGTATTCACCATTATAACGGCTGCGTATGATAGATTATCCAGAGGAAAATCTGGAAGACCTAAAGTTACAGCTTCTTGTGTGACGAAAGCGTGCGCGCATGATAATAATTGCTTTAATCTTGTAGTGTCAATATCCGTTACTAAACTTTTCAGAGTATCCAATTGTTCCTAAAATTTGCAATAATCAAATAAAAATAGAATGCCGCATCATGTACTACCAGTCTGATTATTTAACATTTTTGTTAAATGTTGAAATCTGTAGCTTATAATTAGAGCAAAAAGTATCAATGTCAATATTTATGAAGCTGAGATGTTAGAACTTAAAAACCATGTTTTAAAATTCATATCTAAATAATTTCTAACGTAGGAATTTCTGCTGGTGCAAATATCTTTTCTAACGTATTTCACGATTTTATTAAAGTGTGGATTATTTATTTGTATTCTCTACAAATATTGTCTTCATTTATTTTATAACAAATTTTCATATTGGCAATATGAAAATGCCATTATATTATAATGTAGTTATTTCTATACATATAAATAGCATTTTTGTAGACTATGCAAACGTTTACAAACTTAACAGGTTTAACTTATTATTATAAAATGATGACACTGGCACTTCTTGCACCAAGTCTCAGAAATAATGTGTAAGTATTCATCAGTATTCCAGCATTAGCACACGAAACATGTCGCTTATACTGATGCTACTTCTAAAACGGCACGCTCCGTTGTATATCTCGCAACGAGTAAAGTTATGGTTACGTTATTTCCACTAGTTATCCACATTGTTTCTGTTTGCCCGAAAATCGCGTATCTCGCATAATTCCGAACAACTCCTCGGTGTACGGAATGTTACACCACAATTTGAGGCAGTCGACGCGAGTGATTAGCGCCAAGAGGAGTTTCTACCGCGTGCCAAGTACGATAATAACTACCACTTGGCACGAAATCCTCCAGATAGCTCACGGATTTCCATCGAAAAGTTTCAATTGAGCTACATTCTCAGATCTATCGGCGCGATTATCACGATTTCTACGAAAATACTATCCTGTTAACGATCCGTGAAATAGATTTGTGAAAAAGAAGGAATTTAGATAACAATCTAACTTCTATTGAATCTTTTACAGACTTACAGTGACGCCCATAAATATTCGCACATTTAAAAATTGAATGATTCTCTTAATATTTGGCGTAACAAATTAATTTTCTTAGGTGTTAGAGAATCTAATTTACTGTACGATGTGTAATGAAAAATTTTAAAAACTCGCTGTAAATCAGATTTACGAAGGAAAGAGTAAATGGTATAATTTTCAAGTTTCTTATTTGGCTTTCTAATAAAAATGTAAAAGATGCTTTTTGCAGATCTGAGAATGTTATATGCACGTACAAGGTTTCATAAAAATCGGTCGACGCATAAAAAAGTTGGACAAATTTTTTGATTTACTTAAGTTTTAGGCTGAAAATCTTTAAAATCTGTGATTTTGTTAATTCTCAATCAGTTGCGAACATAGCAACGTCAAACGATTTAAATAAAAGTTGAATTTTTAAACGAACAATGCAAATGAAATACAGCAGAGCTCGCAATTTATTCCATATCCATTTATCTGAACTAATGTCATCACAATGTTCGATTTACTGACTATGCCATATACATATGTATATTGAGAATTGGAAGGATAATGAAATAAATCATATATAAATAAAATATTCATAAATGAAGTCGTTATTTCGTTTTATATTCAGTCCGACGAAAACAAATTCAGTTACATGAAATCTAGTATCAATAATATAAAAAAAAGAAAACAGTGATAGAAAGGAAGTAAATTCTTATCACCTGACATAATCAGGCAAATAAAACTTTACTGTATTACTTTTATAAAAATTTCTTGTTCATATAAGTAGATGTTGTAGTCAAAATTAAAAAGACGAACTGCCAGCCACTATCATAGACCCACTGCATGTATAGATAAATATGTAGTGCTCTCTGCGCTTATGAGTAAGTAGAACAAGTTTATCATAGTTCAGCCATGCCATGTACGTAAAATATTTATCAACGCTCCTACGTTAATCACAAACGTACAAACATACAGAGATTAACCGATTCGTAAATTAGGAAATTAGATACCTTTGAAGCTAATTATTATTGAAATAAGATCTCTTTATCTCTTTTAATTAAACTTAAAATTTCTATTGCATGTTGTATTACATTATGACCGACGGTGTATCACGTCACTCCTAATATTTCGCGAAACGAAGGCAATTTAGAACTGCTGCAGCTTTTAATAACGTGAACGTCATTATGAAAGTTACATTTTAAGATAGGGACAACTGTTCGTTCTCTACAAATAGGTATTGCTACTGCGAAAAGTTCGAAAAAGACCCCATATAAATCGATCAGCTTGAAGTCCTGAATAGCGAAACGTCTATTTACTAAAAAGCCAACGGAACTACTTCCAATACAAGTTTCAAAGCGTAAACGAAAACTCATACGTCTAAGACATGTTACTCCGGAAATAACGCCGCGCTACGTAAAACGTTATAATGCGTTATTGAATGTCCCGTAGGCCTGTCACGAAAAATCGTTTGACGGTAATTTCAATATCCCGTAACTTCTAATTATATTTGACTTTCTGAGTGACCCTCGCTATAACTAATACGTATTTTGTTCAATTTACGGATACGCGGACGGTGCTAAAGCGTGTAAAATACGTCAGTCGCGATGTCTCGCGCCGGTACCATTCTCCATTGCTCGTTCACGCGCAAAATAATAGGTATCGAATTGACTCTCAATAAAACGGGATTTATTGCGACGCATTGAGCTTTAGTGAAAAGCCGTGAACAGGGGATGAAACCGATGGGCGCTCGTGTGAATGAATAGAGAAACGCGATATAAATGAGAGAATGTACTTCCTCGTGCAATCGAGTTTTAATGTCGGCGCTAATTAACATTCAAAAATTGATTTTCATGCATGCGATCTAAATAACGAAGTAATTAATTTCAGTTATAGAAGAATCGAAATAAGCAGAATTTTAGTGGAAGAAAAATTCGTAAATATGAAATGTGTTTCAGTACAATAAATATAAATATTTAGTTAATTACCTTTAAGTGGAGTTAATAATAATTTCTTTCATAATAATCTTCTTTCATTAAATATATCACTTATAATAATAGAATAGCAGTACTGTGAGTAATGATTTTCAACAGTGATTCAAGAAACATTATGAAGATGTTAAAAGGTTTTAAGATACTGAAGAGTTATGATGCATGCAATAATATTTAAATAACGTATTGTTTCGAACTTTTTTATCAATCTTTCGATATCTGGTGTTCTTTGCAAACAACATTCGGTATCACTATGTGTAATTTTAATCGCCCAGGGGAAGACCACATCGTCATTGGTGCTCTTTCTCTAACTTCATCTTTTAATTTTCCTTCATTTAATTTTAAAAATGCTTTTGTATCGTTTAATGTACTGGGCAAAGTCTCTACCGACGTTTCATTTCGTTCTTGAGACTGTTCTTTCACATTCTTTATCTTCGGTAATCGATCTTGACACATTTTATTCTCTTCCGTCTTAAGATCACAACTACGTTCTTTGCATAATTTATAATTTTGTCTTATCAACCAATCTCTTTCTTCAAAAGAATCATGTTTTAAACGAGGAAGTCTGTTCTTAGCAGAGCTAGACTTTTGTTGCTCATCGCGCAGCGATCTTCTTGCAAAGTCGTCCTCGAAATCAGAACTTTGCGCTCTCCCGGATAAATCCAGCCACTGAAGAACTCTTTCAAATAGTGGATTCCAAAACGTATCCGGTATCCCTTCTGTCTGTCTGCATTTAAAATCTGATTCTGATGTTCTCCTTTCAAGAGTGTCGTTTTTAAGAACTCGTTTATCAACGAGAACATCCGAACCCTTCACTGTTCTGCGACAGTGATGGTTTCTTTCAATTTTTCTATCCATCATAAAAGACTCGAAAGTATTGATATCAGACGCGCTCTTCGACATTCTGGGACAGGGTTGCGCGGATAATCTACGGTAGACCTGAGAAGAGGTTCTACTTTCTTTATTGTTAACTACCATTTGCAAGTTCGTGAAACAGCTGTTCAGTCGATCCAGTCTCGACTCCGACTGTTGATACTCTGACGTGTAACTTTTATTTCTCGACATACGAGAATGAAATCGATGCGATTTCCGATTGATTAAGGGATCATCGGGCGACAAAATTGCGTGTCGAATTCCGTCTACCCATACAGTTCGCACAGATATCGGTCTCTCCGATGACGACCATATAGCTGGCATTGCTCAATTAGTAATCGTTTATTAATTTGTTAAATTACCGATACATAAAAAATTTTTATGTACAATTATCTCTTTATAAAACATGAATCATCAAACTACTAGTGATGTTTATTTTTTATTGATTTTATTCCGAGATATTATCACGTTTCTCAATGGTTAATTTGAATTGCTTCGGTATTTCTCGCGACAATCTCTTATGTCAAATTTCCCGTTCGACCGAATTCCGAAGTATCGACTCCCGGCTGAACAGGACAAACAAGGGGTTCCACTGTTCTCGCGACACGCGATCCAAACTGCGATGACTGTGACCACAGCGCAACTACGAACAGTTTATATAGGAAGGAAGCCGGCACCGGAAGGGATGGTAGACTGGAGGGGTTTGTGCGACCTCCGCACCCTACGCCTAACGATACTTCGCTACATAAATCAACTAAAACTTCAGCAAATTGCATGTACCATGACTTCTGCCGCGCTAGTAATTACGGAGCGTTGTCACATGAGAGTTTAGAACTTGCAAGCTTCGTTTTACTTCATTACAATGTTAATAAGCGGTGCGTATATTCATATGCAGGAAAATCTTGATTCAAGAGTAACTTGATCTGCGAATGTTTCGTAAGACGAGTAAAAGTCTCTTATAAATTTCAATTCAATAGCGAACGACGAATTTGTTTAACAACAATACAAGATTTTTATGAAATCCTCAGAACGAGACAAAAGCAAGTATGATTGGATAAGCTTATTGTTAAAGTCACACGAAAAGGAAAAGATTTTAGTGATCCTACATATAATATCGAGCCTATTAGTGATAGTAAAAGTAGTTCTCATTGAGATCTATAATAAATGGAGTGTGAACATCCGTAAGAAAGAAGAATGGCGACAACGCGCCAAGAATAAAAAAGGGCTTCTATTCTTTTTCTTTCTACTATCTGTTTCTATTTGTAGTAAATTTGCATATGTTAAAGATGGTAAAGATGCCATGCCAATTGATACCAAATTCATTGAAAAGCTATAATGGTGTAAGTCACTTTTCGACCAACTTTGCTTTGCTTTCATGAATTACAAATGCTACGTTCAAATGAAACGAGAAGCACCTTGTAACATATCTACCTTGTAGACTATAGCAGTGCAGTGTAGGCATCTTAACCCTTTCGCTACTACGGGCCACTATAGTGACCTTCCATAAGATGCCACTGAGGTACTACGGGCCACTATAGTGGCGTGCAATTGTAACATCGCTGTATATGAAATTTTTGGCCAATAAAAACCTACTATCTATCTATAGTGGCGTGCAGTGATGTCGTGGCGCTCCGTTCAGCGAAAGTACCGCGGCGAAGAACCCACCCGTAGCGAAAGGATTAATAGAACCGTTTCCAGAAATGTTGCCATTCCAAAAAATGAGTTACACCATTATAAATTTTAACATTTAGTGCTCCATTGGCTCCGCTGCGGAGACATTTAATGTGATTACGCTTAATATTAGCAATTTTTATCTGTGCTTAAAACTTGCTACATCTGCAATATTGAAGTGAAATTATTTGATGAGACTTTTTGTACACGACAATAGTAGGATCGCGTTTTTTAGTAACATATTTATAAGAAAAAGGTTCAACCAGATATTTTGGATGTTACATTTGAAAATAATCCTGCAAGAAATAATATTAGAACTCCAGTTCAGCGAGCAAATAATTTTTTAAAATATATAATTTCAAGAT
>NW_017177343.1:36973-40529 GCF_001652005.2 Ceratina calcarata
AACAAACTATATTTTATTTAAAAATGTTATAAAGCCAGGAGAAAATATGATTTAAATGTACTCACTTGAAAAGTTGGTGGTGAAATGTGTCTGGCTTGAAATCTAGACCTGAGTGGTGGGTCAAGTGGATGACCAGGATACTTTGGTGAAGGCATACCAAGTGCGATAACTCTAAAATCTTCGCTGACTCTAACAAGCCTCCAGCTATCCAGCTCCTCTTGGCTATGATTCTGAAAATACCAATAATCCAATTGTATCAATCACTTAGTAATATGAAATAAATGAATGCATTGTACAAATATTAATACCTGAAGTAACTTATCATAACGTGTTGCTGGCACAAGAAACCTGCCATCCTCTAAATGCATTTCACGATTTTCTAGTAAATTATTCAAGATAGGAAGTACATTTCTTTCAGCCTTCTCAACACCCTCAATAATTAGAATCCTCCCATTTATGGCAGCCCTCACAGCAGTTTGGTCATGATAATATGCAGTACTGCTTTCTATCTCTCTTCTTTGCTTCAGATCTGACTCTGTTGTATCTCTTGAAAGTGCAATAAACTCTACTTCACGTTCTGTGAGTTCTAGATAGGCCAGAGCTAATTTCCTACGTCTAGTTCCTGGTCCACCAATTAAAAAAATATCCTGAGACAAAACATCTTTTTGAAGCATCCATTTTAAATGTTTCAACATAGATAAGTCTGCCTCTTGACCGCTCTTATTTATCACTGTAATCACAAATATTATTTATTTGTTATTTCCCTCCAAAAATGAAATAAACAATGTATAAAACAAACGTGTTCAACTTACAGTATTTTCGAGGTACATATTCAGGTTTCTGTGATAATTTCACTTGTTTTGAAACGTCACCAATGGTAACTATCACATTCTCTATAATAATAATATTACTAATACGCATTAATAATGAGACGTTGTTGAGAAAAATAATCTATCTTTATTTATTTTACCTGATTTGTAACGGGCTAAGATAGAAAGGTTAGGGCGTAACGCTTTTGACATTGTCAAAACTCTAGATGCTATTGACATGCGGTGAAAATTGCAAGACACGTATGACATGATTTTGTTTCTAATTAACTTTCATTGAAACACTAGAGAAATCATAAAAAATTAGGTTTTCCTTAAAGAATACATATGTTTATGAAAGGTACTTAAACAGAATAGGTTATCATAATTGATCGTCAGTAAACTAAGCACTACGATCAAAGTTCAATAGGTAACAAAAAATGGGAGGTATTCTATGATATCGTAATTAATTGTAATATCAACGTTATTTTCCATATTGACGTAATATGTACATTTTAAAAAAAAGGAAACAATTCAAATGTACAGATGGAATGGGGATAGGACATTTTTCAGAATTTTAATTCTCAACATCATCTTCCAGTTAGCTTTTTATTCATTTTTGGTGATTGTCATTACAGTTGTACAGTTTATTCTTCAATTTGAAACAAGTCTCGTCGAAAACGAACATAAGCCCGTATGGATTTTTGGGGCGTGCGCACTGGAAGTTACTACAAGTTACTAGTAGCAAAACTGATTTCGAAAATAAAATATTACGTTATCTGACTGCATGATATTTGAAATAATCATTCAGTTAGTGTACTTGAACGTACAAACAATTTTTCTATATTTGATTCATTATCTAGAAAAAATAATATTTCACTCTATTTCTCATTGGCCCTGTCCGGGACCAGCTCGTGCAGAATCTGCACTGCAGATCTCTGCTGATGTCCATGGTACTGTTTACGACTGTTGATGACCATACGTGCATCCAAAATGATAAAAAAGTAAGCTTCCGATTTACAAGTTTCATTTTACGAATTGACTTTAAAAATTGAAAATGCCGAGTTGCATGGTGGAATTCTGCAAGAATAGGACTTCTACTAAAAGTCGTAAACAGGAAGATCTGGAAAAAACAGTGAAGATCACTTTTCATGTGTAAGTATATTTAAAAAATTACTTTTCATGTGTAAGTATATTTGATCGTGTTACAAATTCGTCTAATAATTTATTATAAACGATACTGTCCCAAGGTGTTTGATACTTTCCTTAAAAAATAGTTTTAATGGAATTGTAAAAATAAATTTCATAGACTTCCAAAAAATAACATCAGACGTCAATTGTGGCTAAAGAGTCTACAATTGGATGAGGCGTCTATCTCTAAACGACCGGTAGTATGTTCTCTTCATTTTAAAAATGAAGATTTTGAATGTTCTTCATTCTCTAGGAGACTGCTACCACATGCAATACCTTACGTATGTAATATTTTATTTAGGTTTAAAAATAAAACGTTTATATTGTATTTAAGATTTGTAAATTGATTTTCATGCCTATAGATAATAGTTCCAAACGATATATGTGAAAGGAGCATAGATACGCACATGGAAATAGAAGACAAAGAAAATTCATCTCTTAATGTATGTTTTTATAGTTACTATGTATTACATGACCTTTACTGGAAAAGGAGAAATCATTTTACCAAAATACTTTTTTTACTTCTAGCTCAATTTGTCATTGGACGACGGTACTACTTCGAAAATGCAAAAAACAGACAAATCAACTGAAATGAACGTGTCGTATGTAAATAGAGGAACATCTGTATCGCCAGAGAGAATATTTAATTGCCCAAAGAAAATTTATCAGTTAAGGAAACTTATGCACAAAATGAGAAGGAAGCATGCACAAGAAGTACGCATATTGAAGCAAAGATTACAAAGAAAAAGTACAAAAATTGCAAGCCTGAAAGTAATAATATGGAAAGTGAAAAAGAAATTGTAATTATTATAGTTAAAACGAATTTCAAAGTAGCTAATGGTTACTGGAATAGTCCAAGGAACTGAGTGGCTAAACAAGAGTGTGTGAGTGAATGTAATAAGTGCAATCGATAACAATTTTTACTAACGCTGCTGTGATCATATAGAACAAGCAAGGTTGTATGGAAATCAACGTGATATGTAGTACGATCTGGTCTATAATCAATTTATGTAATGCATATTACGAATCTTAGTCCCTACCGTTAGTCCTTATTTTATACATAAAGCTTGTAACATTGTATGCCGATGTCGGGACGACAGGGATATATTTAGATATTTTCTTATCTCATCTAATAGAAATTGTGAAGCATTCATCGATAAATCGTTTTTCTATATCAGTCCATTCAATCTTTTAATCTTTTAATCTTTCTCACATCGAGACCTCCTTTAATTAGGAGATATCTTCTTAGCCCCTACCGCATTCCTTTCAAAAATAACTGCGGTTACAAGAACATATTAAACACTGAACGAAAATGGAATTAGTCAAAACTGAATTAACTTAAAAAACCTAAAACAAATCCGATGAATTATTGTAGTTTATTGATATAATTTCCAACTGTAATTTATGAATATAAATCCTGTATCTTCTGCAGATGCAGAGAATATACTTATACTAAAAAGCTGAATGCTTCCTCAAATGAAAGCCTTATTGTATAACGATTCTAAATGTAACAAAATGAGAAAAATATTTCATGAATAGTTATAGACTCAAGTTATACA
>NW_017177343.1:42816-43240 GCF_001652005.2 Ceratina calcarata
GTAAACGTAATACATATAATCACTGCAATGAATATAACAAACGCATTTTTAAGTTTTAAGTATTTTCCTTCTGATATACGTGTATATTTAAAATGTTTTCAGTTTTACATTTTTGAAACTACCGAATTGTTTAAATAAAAATATGGCTATCAGTCTTAACACGAAAGACCTACATACAATATATTAATTATTCCTCTTTTATAATTCCTACTATGTCTATACTTATACATAGAGTAAACGAATTACGACAAATAACGGTACAAGAATGTATTCCGACCTCATTGCGGTTCTTTTAGAACGAAACAGTATTGGATTCAAAATCGTGGTTTGAATCAATTAAGCACTCATTCATGACTCATTTAAAATACAGCCTCTTCATTGTTTAAGACTGATAATAATTTAAAAATTATATTTGTCAATTAGC
>NW_017177343.1:44206-45533 GCF_001652005.2 Ceratina calcarata
TTTGTATACAAATACCACGTAATTTGATTAAAACAAGCCTGGTATTATTTCGTCATCGCCGTAATCAGAGTAATCGTCTACTCCGGGTGGTACAAAAATTCCTCCAAGTACCTCGGAGAGGTTTTCACCAAGTCCCATTGACGATGCGACTCCAAATACGAGCCTCATCACCAGTATTCTCATAAAGTTCACGACGTTCGTCTCTTTACTTTGTAAAGATAATTGTGTTGTTTTCTTTGCTCTGCTCTCGACGCATTCAATCTATCAAGATATACGACCATACATTAACACTAATAAATTCTTAATTAGAAGAGAGAAGTGAATTCTTGCAATTAGAATTAATCCTGAGAATTTTCATATTATAACATCGTCATGATACTTAATAGAATTATGTCGATGATGCATAGGAATCGGCATTCAATCAGTAAATAATTATACAGCAGTAACTGAATTTCAATTTTTTAATTAGATTGCATCAAGATTAATGTCTAACGACCGGAGCTGATACATGTATTCACGCGTGCTCAATACATTTATTAATCTTGAATTTCAATCGAACTTTCGCTGAGTTGGTACTTACGCCGATGCAGGTAACAGCGACTACGGCCAAGGCAAACGCGAGTCTCATCTTGCACTTCCGATGCTTTAATCACTTCCGGTGAATACGAACGAACGGTATTACGCGATTGTCGGCCGTTCCTCCTTTTTTTCGTTACGTTCGTTCCGTTTCTTTTCCAGCGGAATTCGTTTGCATCGATGCGATGCGAACTGATTCGAACTGACCACGCAGAGCGAACGATGAGAACTGAACGCACCGCGTTACCACGGGAGAAACTTGTCCGGTTCCTATTCTCGTTAAACTACGACGTTAATAAAGTACAGGTCAGAACGTACAATCGAACAGGTGAATTATGGGGCAAAGTAAAATGAGTGGCAGTGCCCATGATCGTAAGAGAACAGAAGTTCTCCTACGGTAACGGTACATAACGAAAAAAGGCATCCAGGCCATCACTTCATGTCCCAATACGTGCTTGGCTAGCATAGTCACTTTTGATGGAGGGTCTCTGTTAGAATTGAGTGCAAACTTGTGAAAGTGTCAACACATCGTCGCCCAAAGTATGTATGTAGCACATACATACGGGAACTCACATTCATAATCGCATTTTCGATACACTTACAACTAACCATTTCTTATCATAATTTTAATTTATTAAGGGGCCTATCCAGTATGAAATTTTAAGAAAATCGATTTTTTTTGCATTTTTCGAAAGTTTATACCTTCAAAAATATCATACTAAAATTTCAAGGTCGGATCTCAATTAGTTTT
>NW_017177343.1:46218-53219 GCF_001652005.2 Ceratina calcarata
TGTTAACGACCTTAAAATTAACATATTCATTTCGTCTTCTTCACTTTCATATCCATTTATATATACAATATATGTATAACTCATTTATAAGAACTAATGCATTTCCTTTCGATCTTTCAATTAATGATAAAAATTAACGATTAAAAAATGACAAACAGTCGATCCATTCGAACGACTGAATGGGAATGAAAGTCGTTCAGAAGTAATAACGACAATGACCGAAGAGTAAAGAACGATCACCTCGATGACGAACGACGACGTTGCTAATAACGATCTTCGATTTGCTAGCGAATACGAAGGACAACTGGGTGGGTTGAACCGCTGAGGGGGTTTCCTTTGGAATCGGTAATCGGGCTGAACATGGGGAGCCTGTTGTAATGAAAGGCAGGATGCGCTCGGGACCGGATACGATGTTCCTCGCATACAGAAACAGTTCCAGAAACGAAGGAAACACCATCGCTAGACTGTGGTGATTGGTATCCCTCTCCATCGAGACATGGTTCTGTCCTAAGTATGGCATGGCAAGGGGACATCACCGAATGCGTTTTCATGACTTGTACCTAAATTTATTTATGACGCGACACTAATTTCTTTCTCATCAAGATAAGAATTATTACTTTCCTCCGGAATCTTAACGAGACTTTATATTTTACGACCTAGCGGATGATTGAGAGAATCGATAAGATGAATCTGGATGGAAATTTAATTTACTTGTTGAACCCGAATGCGAATCAGGAGATTTTCCGCTATTTTTGTAAGTAATTAAAATTTTGTACACTGTTTTATAGTGTAGATAAAAGAAGTATGTTCTATGAACGTCATCGAACACGTACTAAATGCAGTAAATGATATTTGAAATCAGGGAAACCGTGAGGAAGATTTTTACGGAGAAAAGTGAAGCGATCAATACTTATCAATGGAACACTCTGTTGCAACCTACACTCGTGAACACAGAATGAAGTAAACGCGCGTCAAGAGTTCATAGACCCAAGCAGCCTATTATTTAAGTTTGTGCATTTCTATCTGTGCGTCCACCTGCCACAGAACAAAAGTTTAGAAGCAAACATTTGCCTGTTTAATTAAGGGGTCTACCCAATGTGATCGCCTAAAATTTAAGTAACTTCGGGAATTTCTTTTAAGAAAACTATTCTGAGGAATTTTTTTACTCTCTATGAATGTATTTGCCTACAAATGAACTGTGTAAAATAATTTTTTCGTACAACAATAACTAAAGGTGAGCAAGTTGTGCGCTATCTTCTGAGACGCCAAAAAAAAAGTGCATCAACTGCTGACATCATATAGTTCGCTAGGGTGCGTGAAATGAAAAAAGACAAAGACGCCCCTAAACTAGATGGTATTCTCCGTTTATGATTTTGGATATCCGAAAAATGTTGAAATCTGACAAAATAGCGGACTTTTTAAGAAATTTTTCGATTTTTCATTCAATCAAGAATATCCTAGATGATTCAACAATAAAGCATGTCTAGAACACTCTGTTAAAATTTCAAGTCAATCGGATAATTCTGTTTGAGTTATAGTGTTAACAAATTTGAAAAATACTATTTCGAGAAAAACGCGTTTAAAGTATTAACTATTACATTATTACTTATATTATATTAATACTATTAGAAGGCTGCGACTGGAAAACTAGTTGTTATCCGACCTTTTTTAGTATGATATTTATGAAGGTATAAACTTTCAAGGTAAAAAGAAATCGATTTTCTTAAAATTGCACACTGGATATGCCCCTTGAACAAAAATTTGCAGTGGACTTACGATAATATCGTTAGTAAAATTTTTAGACACATAAACAAATGTCAGAAATGTATATTTTGTTAAATAGTTCTTGATCGATAAAGTGAGATAGCTTTACGTGGTCCTTCGTTTGTATTGAGAGACTCTTATCATTCACTTTACAAATGCGTTCATGCTTATCCGGAAGTAATGGCCACGTCAACGTATTTCCTAGAAGTATAAAATCCATGTTACGTCGATTTAAAAATCAATTATTATTGACAGAAGATCCTTTTCCCGTGATGTGGGTGCGTTAATGGGATACGTGTCGCCAAGCATGAAACAATAGCACGTGTTTCTGTCCTTGTCTGATTCAGCGCTGCTAGGAATCGGTTCCTCTTCATGCTATCCTTCGAGAGAGACCCTTCCCTCTGTTAGTGCGTGCCTCACCCTCGCGGATGACACTCCGTTCGGGCTCCACAACAAGTCTCACTTGCATCCACGAATTTGCATAACTTCCGCGCGATATCTAAACGAAGTGCGCAGACAAACTTTTACATAAGTTTACACAATTTCGTTTTATCGCATTTTTGTTAATTTCATTTTTTGTGTTTGTGTAAAAGTGAATACGTGGATCGTCCCTTGTGTGTTTTAAATTTCAATGTTACCTTTCTTCCACGGATGGACTTTTACTTATATTTAATTGTGGCTTGTTAAAGTACTGTTGATTGTTTCGTAACACGCAATTTTGTGAAAAGGTATATTGATATATAATATTGATATATAAAGAAATGAACGCAGAGGAGATAAAAGTCGGATGCTTTCAAGTAATCGTCGTGTTGCTGCTTGGTATCAATTATGTCATAGTGGCTATGAACCATGCGTTACCCGTGTTTCATAATTATACGCCTAAATTTTATTGTCAAGTAAGTTCTTTTATAGTGTGAACACATAATTGTTATTGAATATTTGTAATATTCTTACATTACGAAGATTTGAAAATTCTTAATATTGAAATTAGAAGAGAACGTGCTTTTTGATTTAATAGTTATAAAAACCGTTTTATTTGCATATAATAGATGAAGAATGGAACGAGACGAACGTATGGTTGCCAGGAGCATAGCAACGTGACTGTCGCATTTAACGATACTTCCGGTATTAAAGAATCCTCGGATGTATGTTTCGGTGAATACCAATTCGATACGAAATTTGGGGAAAATAGCGTTGTTACGGAATGGCGTTTAATTTGTGACAAACGATATCTGACGTATCTTGGTCCGACTGTTTATTACATTGGGGTTTTAATGGGCGCCTGGATTGCTGGAGTTTTGGCGGATCGCATAGGCAGACTTCCGGTTCAAGCGATTTGCCTTTATACTCAAGGCACGATGGCTGTTGCACTATATGTTGTACAGGTATATTAATTCTATTTATCCAAAATTGTAATGAAAATATAAGTTATGTATTACGGTTCGATGAACATCAAGTACGTAAAAAACTACTTAGAGTTAATGGAAGATTTTTCTTCTCAAATCGATGTTATTAAATACTGGCATAAATACTTTCTAAAAAGAACGTGGAATGTGGAGTTGAAATATTGGAATTAAAACTGTCAGTTGTTAAGACTGAAGAGAACGAGTATTGAATACGAAATTAACACGAGTATTTCTTTTTGCTTTTACTGAACAAGTCGTTCATTTCAGAATTACCCCACGTTTCTAGCCCTTCGTGGATTGCAAGGCGTCTTTGTTCAAGGCCTACAAAATTCGACATACATTCTTTCTTTGGAATTATTTCCTGCGAAAGCACGGACCTTCGTTGCATTAATTATGCAAATTGCATGGGCCATCGGTTTAGTGCTCTTAGCGGCGCTTAGCTACGTTATACCTGACTGGAGAATTTTACAATTGGCGATTTCAGTTCCAACCGCAATAACTGTGCTATACATTTGGTAATTATACTGATTTATGAATCAGGAATGAAGGAAATATATGAAGTTACCGTAATTTATTATTAAATAGACTAAAGAGGTTCAGTTAATGATATATTATTATCATATTATATTTATTTCATCATATTATATCATATTCATCATATTACATTTAAATATAAAATGTGCAGGATGATACCGGAGTCACCAAGGTGGTTATTAGCGAAGGGTAAAACGACGGAAGCAGACATGGCAATAGAACGTATCACGAAGTATAATGTCTGTTGCACGAGATCGCGCAGAGAAACTGTTAAAACTAATTCGAACATTTCTGAAAATGCGACACCGATTAAACCCGAAAGAAAATCGCGCGTTTCATGCGCAGATTTGAAGAAATCTAAGACCGACAGCGAAGTGAAGGAAGAAGCTGCAAATTTATTGAATACCAATGTAGACACAGCTCAACAAAAAGTTCGAAGTAAGATATAAAACCTGTTGAATACTTTATATAATTCTCACGATGAATGCACATAATGCGGCACTTTCTAGAAACGAGTTTGAAGGCGATTTCAGAAAATATAGAGAAGTCTCCGAAATCGGAATTGGAATGTTCGCAGCTTGAAAATGGGGAAGTTATTAAAAAAAGTGTTCCTTCGAGTTCGAAAAGTCATCGGAAATCGAAATCGATATCGCAGCCGGCTTGTAATCAACGGCCTCCTATGAACAATGCGTACGACACCGTAGAATTACGAGCAACCACGAATAATGAAATATCCAACAAAGAAGAGAAAAAGGAGTGTAACAAAGTCGAAGGAAATTTGAATAATCTAGTCCACGCAAAGGAAGAATTAATGACAGTATTTAAGTCTATATTAGTAAGGAAGTATGGCATTTTAATGGTTTGTCAATGGTACGATTGCTTGGTTGATTATAACTGATAATAGCAATGTAATTAAAATTAAATGGATAATTTTTACTTTACAAGTTTATCACTTCTTATGAAGTGAAATATCAAGTATAAATACTACATTTAATTAATCACATATGACATTTTGCATAATTATTTTTTTGTGCTTTTTCAAGGTTCACTTCTTCCGTAGCCTGTTATGTCTTTATGTCACTCGCTCCGACATTTCCCATCAATCGACACATTGCATTTGCATTAGGCGCCGCATTAGAAATCGCAACATATGTCCTCGTTTATTTCATATTATCCAGATACGGCAGACGATTACCAATGTCTTTGTACCAATCTATCACCGGTACAATTTGTATTTCACTCGCAGCTATAATTATATTGTCAAATCTTACGCCTGCAATTGGTACGTGGCCGTAAGGCGTATTGTATGAAATTCAAAGCTATCTAGAGGTATGCGAGAACCTAAAAATAGAAGATCGAATTGGGAAATATTTATACATTTTGAGATCGGAGCCCTCGGGATTCTCTAAAATCTTAATGTCCCGAGAATTTTTAGAGACTCAATAACTTCGCGTTTTATATAATTTCGAAAATTATAAAAATATAATGAGTACAACGTGGAAACAATGTAACATACAAATGTATTATAAATGTAAGGTTTTATTTCGGATTTGTATGTAAAGGTGATGCCTACAACCTACTCATCGTCACTTTACAATTTTCGTAATTATATAATACTTTTTCCTCAGAAATATTGAAATTCCTGGTAATTTAATTATGTTAGGAAATTCATAAATTTTCAGGTATAACGGTAATTTCGGGAATCCCGACAATTTCGTACTACTATACATACTATGGCCGGTATTCAGAGTTGCTATCCCTGTCTATCCCACGTTTCCAGTCCCTGTCTTGTACAGGACTTAAGCAAATGCTTAAGACGATCTTAAGAATAAGCAACGACTCTAAATATCGGCCTATAAGGTACTTTCCGGATCCGATTCGACCTGTTCCGAGCGAGATTGGGTTCTCGTACACCTTTAAAATCATCATTAAATGCTTTCCTCAATTAATGAATGTTATTTGCAGATCTTACGAAAACCTTAATGCTTTTACTGGGTAGAGTAACAGTGTTGAGTACCGTTTTCGTAGCATACTTATACACAATTGAGATATTTCCAACCGTTTTACGGGGAACCTGTTTAGGCTTGTGCATCGTTTTTGCGAAAATCGGCAATCTGTGCACGCCACATGTATTATTATCTGTAAGTTTCAGCATTCCAGCACACTTCTTTTTTTTTGGGATTAACTAACCAGAACATACAGAAGCATTCTACCGAAGATTGAATTTAATTTAGCATCAATTTACGTTTTCTCTCTGAATATGTTTCCTACTGTAACACAAATGTTTCACATGTTCTAAAATAATTTAAAAGAACATCTGCAAACATTTACGTAAATGCCTATAAAAATATTCAATCCCATTACACTCAAATACTTTCCAATCAGCATTCCGTTAATAATAATCGGAATGCTTTGTTTAGTCTCTGGAGTGCTTGCTTTAATTTTGCCAGAGACATTGAACAAAGTTTTACCAGACACGACGGAAGATTCTGAATTGTTGATTGTAAAAAGAAGGGAGAAAAAGTATCATGAAAGTTTGAATAACGAGAACATACCTCCAACCGAAGATGTTTCAGAAAAGGAAATATTGCGAGCGAAATTATTTTCCGAAGATTGGGTGGACGCAGGAAATGGTATTTTAGTAAATTTTACAGAAACTAAAAATTCCGAATGAAATATTTCCGAAACTTTATACAAGTATGTATAATTGTGTATTATATCTACATGCGTACATATGTTTTATGGTATTATAACAGTCTATGCTAAACATATTTATTATTATAATAGGTGCGTAAGGTAATATTATAAGGCCGTTGAATTGTTAATTGAATGCGTTAAATATTGAAACAACTAAAACAATTCTCACTGCCCGTTAACACGTTCGAAAGTTAAAACGATGAGACGTGGTGATACAAATTTTGATATATTTGCATTTTAAAGGCTGAGACGACGACATTACTCTTTTATCATCTTGTTTAATGTTAGCATGTTTTGTATCTTGAATGTTAAATAAATGTGTTTGTAAATAGAGTTGTGATATGAATTTGCGAAAATAATCGTTCGCGTAGCTTTTAGAACATAGTTACAATTCTTATTATATAATTAAATTAATAATTGTAAATACATTTTGCTGGGTATCGAGTATGTACTGTAAAAATTGGTATTATATAGTTACACACACATATTTTACTATTTTATGAAAAGTGTACTGCTTTATTTTCATCTCTTTACAAATAAGGAATCTTTTGTATACGGTACGTAAAATGAAAAACAGAATACAATGAAGTGTTTTCTTTC
>NW_017177343.1:55441-55932 GCF_001652005.2 Ceratina calcarata
AACAACCCTGAAGAGAAGCTATGGCTATAAACAATATTATATGTCATTTCGTCATGTATAACGTTACTTTTATATTATAATTCTTATGGATACGTTAAAATAGTCGGACACTATTCACGGAACCTTAGGCTGTACAATACCATTGTTTTGAGGATTCGCATGTTGCGTTTGCTCTGCTGCAGTCTGCAACAATCTTGTTCTACGTCTGGTATAATGTTGCCATAGTAATATTTGTTGATCGTCTATAAACTTTGTACATTGAGAGTTCACTACTTCTCTTCTGAAGTGTTCATATTGCAATAGATCTAAGAAATATAGACACATGGGATACTTCAAATACTTTGCGTACTCCGGTTCCTTCCAGTATAACAGATACTTAAGATAATTCACAAACGTTGAATCCTTAAAGTATCCACGCTGTGCTAGAACTAAAGTATTATGTTTTGATATTTTTATAAAATTATAAGGAATGAGGTATGACAGATTATTGT
>NW_017177343.1:56569-58501 GCF_001652005.2 Ceratina calcarata
TTTAAATTTAATAACTACCTACAGCACAAGATGATTTATTTAATCCTGTTTGAATCCAAACAAACGTATGTATTTTCATTGTTCTTCAATTCTAATTCTATATATTACATATATTAATATTCAGCTAATATTGAAATTATCTTAATGTCAGGTATGTCACACTCATATGATATTACGAGTCACATAATCTACTTTGTATTAAGTTGAGGGCCGCATGTTTTCAATGTTCAAAAAACTAATAATATACGATTTTTAGAATGATTATATTATGTATTTGTTAGACTTAATGTCAAGCTCAATATATTGTATATTATACATACATAGTCGTCTTGTATTTCATGTCATTTTTTAAACTTAAACTGTAAATATTTTATATTTTTTATAAAAGACAAAAATAAAAGTTATACTAAGAAATAAACAAAATCACGGTTTAATCTTTTTAGAAAATATTTGACATCGTTTTTCACAAAGCAAGTCATCAAGATTTGGTTGAATATATTGAGCTGATGCAATTTTTAAAATTGATGATAAATCTTGATCGGTTAATCTTGACCTTTCTGAATTTTTGTTATTTTTCATTTTTAATGTTTTACATTTAATAACTGAGCTTTCCGATGGTACCGAAGTATTCCGTACGTGTTGTTTCGAAAGCATCGCATGACCAGAATGTCCGGTGAGAGCATCCAAAGCGGAACATGAAGGAACTAGATCAGAAAATGATTAAATTAGAAAGCGTCGTCAATTCCTTCGCGGTAGCGCGGTGAATGCCTTTTCCGCTTCCATTCCGGCTTTCATAATTCCCCTCAGACATACCATCGTGCAAATTAATTAACATTATATGTAGCGATATCGATGATTCGAGGCCACTTCGACTCGTGCGGTGTGGCAATTTCTTGCACAGTACTACGGACGAAACGAAACGAAACGTTTAGTGCATACATGATGTGCTTTACTGGCTATGGTAATTATCCTGTTGTTCTTCTGAGACCATCCACACCAACAGCGAAAAAATGTGCCACTCGGAAACGCGCACGTTCTCTCTGTCCGGTCTGATGATAATTCGCATCGGTGTTGTTGCACGCCTGCCGGCTCGAGTCTGATTAATTCGCAATATGAATTAGAAATCAACGTGTTCAGTGTTTCTTTCAGTCTTCCTCGAGACTTTCGATCGGCCGGTGAGACTCTTAAAAATCCTTCTTCACCGAGACGTTGATTATTTCCACGTTTAATGATTCGACGATATTCTTATATGTGTATCGGTGAAATTAATGACACGATTATAGTCATTCAGTGATCAAAGTTCGAAAATCCTTAACGATTCGAAGATACCGAGACGCGACAAGTATTCTGTGTATTTGACATCGAACGGGAATTGTTCTTTTATTTATTTGTTTACAGTGCTCACAGTTATTAGTGGTGTAAGTCCAGCATGGCCACTAAGAAAATGCTCCCCTTGCCGTATCCATATTCCTTGGAAGAGGAATTGAAGAAGAATCCAAAGATAAAGATGTCCGATATCGAGCTGCTGAGAGAATGGTGCGAGAAGCAGCAACATTTGCCGAAACTCACCGATTTGCATTTGATTATGTTCCTGCACAGTAATTATTATAGCATGGAAGCTGCGAAGAGCACCATAGAAAACTTTTTCACTATAAGATCCCACGTTCCCGAATTCTTTGCCAATAGGGATCCCTTGGGTTCGAAAGAACTTCGTCAAGCATTCAATACCGCGTAAGTTACATTCATATAATTTTGTATAATTAGTCTTTCATTTTTAAATTATACTTAACGATTTCAATTGTGAATAACGAAAATTTTATAAGTTGTTATTGAATATGTACATACATACTTCACTTTTTATAAACAATTCTGAGAAACACGTTAAGGGACCTTACCAGTGTGAAACTTTAAAAAAATCGAATTTCTTTTTTG
>NW_017177343.1:59448-66965 GCF_001652005.2 Ceratina calcarata
AATTAATACTTTAAACGCGTTTTTTTTTAAATGGTATTTTTCAAATTTGCTGACACTATGGCCGGTATTCAGAATCGTTGCTTATTCTTAAGATCGTCTTAAGTCTTTATTCCCTGTACAAGACAAGGACTAGAAATATGGGATAGACAGGGATAGCAAATTCTTAAGACAATCTTAAGAATAAGTAACGACTCTGAATACCGGCCTATAACTCAAACACCAATTATCCGATTGACTTGAAATTTTAAAAGTGTTCTAGACATGCTTTATTGTTGAATGACCTAGGATATTCTTGATTAGATGAAAACTGTAATGTTGGCAACGAAAAAACGACAATTTTTTTAAGGAAAAATTCAAAAATTTCTTAAAAACTCCGTCATTTTGTCAGATTTCAACATTTCTCGCATATCCTAGGTGATACAATGGAGAATACCTTCTAGTTTAGGAGCGTCTTTGTCTTTTATTTCATTTCACGCACCCTAGCGAATTGTATGATGTTAGCAGTTAAGGCACTTCTTTTTGGGCATCTCAGGAGATAGCGCATAACTTGGTCGCCTTTAGCTATTTTTGCTTTTGCGAAAAAATTATTTTAGACAATTAATTTATAGGCGAATACATCCATAAAGTTTAAAAAAATTCCGTAGAATACTTTTCTTGAAAAAGAATTCCCAAAAATGACCTAAATTTTAGGCGGTTACACTGGGAAGGCCCCTTAATCCATTATTCCGTTCACATTTCGCTTCAAACAAATTGTTTTCGACCCAGTTTTAAAAGATCATAATGAACTCAAGATCAATTACTACGTACAAACAGTTCGTTAATCACTTCCTTACCATAATTATTCTTAATGATATTTTTTTAACTTCTTATGCAAATGAAGTGGACATTTATGCAAATTATACATTGGCAATGGATTTGAGAAATATTTTTATTCTTCAGAGTTGTTTTTAATCGTTATTGTAAGAGAGTCAACATATTGTAATTTGTAATAGACCTACGGATTATTTTTGATATCTTAATTGTGCCTCTTGTAATGCGTATAGGTTTGTTACCGAGTTACCTGGCCTCTCTAATCAGGGCGAGAAAATACTTTTTGCGAGCCTCCTACACAATGATCCATTACATTACTCCTTCGAAGACTGTTGCAAATACTTTTTCATGGCGTCCGATATGATCGGACTGAGGAATGGCACTTGCGATGGATACATTTTTATCGGCGACGCGTCTAACGTCTCTTTTGGCCACGTTGGCCGAATGAGTCCTATGGGAATGAAGAAGTTAGTGATGTACGTCCAAGAAGGTATACCCGTCCGCCTGAAGGGAATACATTTTATCAATACTCCGTCGGTGATGGATCTGATAATGAATATGGCGAAACCTTTCATGAAAGGGGAACTTTGGAACATGGTAAGATATTCAGTAAGAATTTAAAAATATTTAGCAGATTGTATAAACATATATTGACGCTGAGATATTCGGTTCTTTTAACGAACATGCTAATAGGCTTCCGAGATGTAACCACTGCAATCGGAATAAATAAATTATTTATGCAATAACTTTTTATAGCATACGTAAGCACTTCGTTTTACATACTCTTTGAAGTGAAGCTATATTGCAGTTGAATAAGGACTAGTTTGCCTATTTCATAAACAGAGAAAAACCTATTGTTAAAAAACATGAAATGCGTTTTAGTCAATTATCAGGTGTTGGAGACTCGTAAATCTGAAACAGATTATTAGCATATGTTCTTTGACATTTTTATTTAGCGTAAGGATGTATAAGAAAAACCATTTCCTGTTATCTATTTCTTGTCAGATCATTCATATATGTATATATGTATATTCACATCGATCGAATGATACAAAACGTTCATCTGCAAGTCAATTGTATACTGATTTTGACTGTTATGAATCACTTTTACTGCTTTAATTGTAGACATGAGAAATTTTTATTCGATACGCATTTATTGAGTAATCAATATAATTTTCTACTGACTGCGTGCAACAATCTTTAGTTTACCGGTGTTTCGCTTAGCTATTACGAATGCATTGACGTGTATCGCTCGTAATTTATGGTTTATACGTATCTTGTTCCCTGTTCATTTACGTAACGAGTAATTACTTTGTGGTAGACTTTACACAAAGAGATTATTTTCCGTTCTATAAGAATGTAGTAGCAATATTTTTTAAAAGCTGAGAAGAAACTGAGGAGAAACTGAGTCTGAAGGTCAAATTCCTTGGATAAAGCCGAATTTTAGCAACAAAATTGATAATCTTATAAGTGGAAAACGAGTACTTCATATTGTTAATAATTCTGTTTTCAGATACATTTGCATTCATCACTAAAGACATTGGAGGAGTTCGTTTCTCCTGATCTTCTTCCAAAAGAGAGTGGTGGAAAAGCAAGATCGATAATGCAGTTCAATGAAGAACAAATGAAAGAAATTGATAGCAAACGAGAGTGGTTTATCGAAGAGGAAAAACTGTCCAAAGTAGATGAATCATTGCGTATCGGAAAAAGTAAGACTGCGAATGATTTGTTTGGCGTGGAGGGCACTTTTAAGAAACTTGAAATTGATTAAGGAGAACCTTGTCTCTTTCGTGCATCGAACAATTCTTTTATACTATATACATATATGTATGTGTGTAACTTCGAAGAAGCTCTGTATTTATTCTTATTTGTAATGACGTTAATAAAAATTTAATTACGTATTTTACTTGTATTCTAAATCAAATTGCGTTCGTCAGCTTAAGGTAGTTCGATAGTATTTGCAAAGCATATACGACCTTAATATAAGTTGAACTAAACAAGAATTAGGGAAAATATAGGGTTTCCGTGAAAATTGTTNTCTTGATACGTTACCCAAATAGCGAGCTACCTTAAGTTTCATTCAGTACGCAGTGTAATGCCAAATTGTGTTTTACATTGAGTATTAGATATGCTATAAATACCCTTGTTCTCATTTGTACATAGATAAAGCAATCGAAAAATTATGTCAGCAATTAAATTTAATTTTCCGATTAATTATACGAACACGGCCTAGTTGGCTTTATTTTAAATTTCATCTACGAAAATTTGTTATCGGATTGAAATCTCTTTGCATTCCTACGTATTTGTTCTAAATGAGATGAATTTTAATAAGAAAACAGTATTTGCTATGCATCCATCTTTCTTAAAAACGCGCGTGTGATCCACTTCACGTAACATGAATTAAAGTCCAATTCCGGTACTCATAAACCAATAATTACATTTAATTGTTGGTGTCTTTTCACAATCTCATGGAGCTCATTTTCGTCCGTCACGCTACGTGTCATTTGTATCCGAAGTACACTACGCTCGTAAATTTTTGCTTCTTTAGAACGTAAGAAAAATAACTTCTCGTAGTATTTCTCGTGTTCAATTTATCTATTCATTTTGAGAAATTATTTTATATTCATATAGAAATTTTTTATAACGATATATTTTACTTGTGTATTTGCAACAAAATTGGCAATGATAAATTATCAGTAAATTCTAATAAACGACCCTTGACGATTCTTTTATGTCAAGTAAGAAATAAAAATTAAAGCACGAGATACAATATAAAATGTATGTAATATCATTGTACTGACTTAAATCGCAAATAATCAATTTTAAGTGAATTAGTTCCATACGATAAAATACGTAATGTACCATGAACAGATCAAACGATTATTACTTATACTATTATTAGCTTAATAGATTCTTAGTTTTTGTTTACCTATTATTTCGCTTAATATTTTCACGTAATTCTCATATCATTGCGTGACGTATAATTTGACACTTTTAAGTCTGGCAACCTCGGCTGTCACGTTATATGTGATTACACATTATTAACTCTTCCCATCGCGTTTTAAGTGTTCGATTGTACTTGCATGTCTGTGAATGCCAGTACTATTCAAACCTCCGACGCAATCTTCACGAAAATTATTTTGCTCTTGGTATCGACGTGTTTTGCAGTCTTTGTACGTTCCGTATCAGTTCTCCTATAAACGAGAATCGTCGAAGTCATAGATTCCGAATCTAATAGTGTGTTTCTTTAACAAAAGAAGAAATTATATAATTTTACATTTGCAAATCAATTGTTAAGAAAATTGTGTTTACTTCTCAGTGAGTTATCGATAATAGATTGATTGACAGTGTGATCATTTGTTCAAACATATAAAATTACAAGTTACATGCTTATTGCTAGTAAGGAAGATTTTTCAAATTTTTAGAGGTAATCGATCATGGCTTTGGTTCAACCAGTAAAATATGAAGACGAGCTGAAGAAGAACTCTGACTTGAAAGACGAGGACGTCCAAATGTTAAAAGATTGGCACAAGAAACAGCCACATCTGCCCCCGATGACCGAGGCTGAATTGGCGTTATTTTTATATAGCAATTATTATCGGATAGAAACCACAAAAACTACTATTGATACATATTACACGGTGAGGACTCACGTCCCAGAATTTTTCGCTAACAGAGACCCTCTCGGAGTGAAGGAGTTGAGGAAATCTTTCCAAACCATGTACGTGTATTATGTAAATTGTTACTGAAGAAAGTTCTTAAATTAGATATAAAATATTAAAGAGCGCGTTAATTGCTTCACTTTTTTGTAGAAAGAATTAATATTATAGTTAAAATAAGAATTAATTTCAGTACCGTTCAAGTTTTGGATAAAACAACGCCGGATGGTTACGCGATTCTTTATGGGAGACTAATTGACGAGGATCCCTCGAATTATGTCTATAACGATGGAATGAAATTCCTGAGCATGGTAATTGATTTATGGCAACGGAAGGAAGGAACGATAGCGGGACACATAATTCTGTTTGACATGAAGAACGTTGTGTTCGGGCACGCTGCTCGATTGAGTCCAATGGGGTTGAAAAAATATCTGTATTACCTACAAGAAGCACTGCCGGTTCGTTTAAAGGGATTCCATTTCATGAACATAACGCCGGTTATGGACGTGATACTCAACATGATGAAACCATTCATGAAGAAAGAATTATTAGACATGGTAATTTTTATACTCTACTAATTAAATTCATACATTTGCATTTTTGTTCCTATGGAACTTGTTAACTAGTTTTTTATTATACTTACATAATTAAACAATTTTTCTTTTACGTTGTTTAAATTATGTTTTAGCTTCATACGCATACAACACTGGATACATTGTCAAAGTTCCTACCTGTAGATATACTACCAAATGAAGCCGGCGGAAAGGCCGGACCTGTGATGGAGTTACATGCAAAATCAGTGAAACTGTTAGAGGAAAACCGCGATTGGTTTTTGGAAGAAGAACGTACGAAACGCGTGAACGAGTCTCTGCGACCGGGGAAAGGTAAATCGGCGACCGATCTTTTTGGCGTTGAAGGAACCTTCAAGAAACTCGAAATTGATTGAATGCAATTATTATTAATGATCAATATTATCAAAGTTGATCGAATTAAGCTATTGTAAAACTGTTGAGCATCATTTCTCAATAAATCTGTATTCAAGCACCTCTTCTTATTACAACATATTATATATTATCTCACTTGACATGGAGATATGCTAATTCTGACTTATAAAAACGACGTTTCCCGTTTAAATCGTGTTACCACGAAAGAATGCCGATTACATTCGAAGAAGCGTCATGCCAATGCGCGTTAAAACAGGCTTAACGCGTGTTGCCTCCACCTTTTCGTCAGTTTCTTATATTACTTTCACTAGCAGACTGTCCTCTCAGTTTATGTCGATTCATGTGAACGAAAGTGTCGACGTATAATCGAGAAAATGAATATTCTTCTGGTAAGTGTTTATATCAATTTTATCACCCTATAATCTATATAATCTTTACAAACGTTTCAATATTAATTTATTACGTTAATTTCACTTGGAACATTAATTTCCTTTAAACATGCAATTAACTTAATAAAATTGGCACGTAATACTTATGAAGCAATTTCTTTCTGCAATTTGTCAGATATTTACACATGCGGAACAAAAAAAAAGTAATACGTGTACAGAAAATTCGTGTTATATAAAGATTCCTTTACCTTCATGCGAAAACTCTGTTTCCCGTAGAAGTGTGATTGCACGACATGGTTGAATGATTCCGTAATCATCTCGGAATGTAGCTCGTTCATCGGACTCATCATCTGGTGTACCGATGTATATTTATTATCGCTGCATAGAAATCATGTCAATGCACTCATTGTTAACTTCCAAATGTTAGCTCCAAAGATTTTCGGAATATATTATGTTTACCTGTCACGATAATTAACTAGATTATTTTCGAATCAGATCGCATTCGTTCTGATTAGTCCCTGCCTTGGGGATGTATCACATATTTTGTCAGAATATTCGACGACTACAACCACTCCACCACCGCCACCCAGGCCTTACAGTTTCCAGTATGAGGCAGGACGATTCCCTGGAAATGTCGACCGTGTTCATCAAGAAAGCGGAGATGGTGCTGGTCATGTTCAAGGTACTTATTGAGATCATAATTATCGTATTAAAATAGTGGAATATTTGTGTATGTCTTAAAACAAAGTTCTAAAAACAGATATAGAGAAAACAGATATAAAGAAAAAAATAAATTTTAACTTATAATTCGACATTTTACAAAACCTGTATTAATTATGCACACATTCAATTAATTAAAGAGATTTGTTTTCCAATAATAATTGAAATGTATTTTTTAGGTTCTTACTCTTTCATTGATCCAAAGCACAAAGTGCGAACAGTGCACTACGCAGCTGATGAAACTGGATTTCACGCGTCTTTAATAAACTACGATGATGCGACTGCTCAACCCATTGATTCCGAGGCAGTGAGGCTTGCCAAAGAAAAACATTTCCGACTTTATCAAAAAATCGCCGAAGCGAATTCCCACGGCGTGCCAGTAAATCATCCACGGGTAATAAACGTTTAAATGTAATAATCGTATTCGTATCATTTCATGATGATAATATCTTTTAAAATTCTTCTGCTATCGATTAACGATTGTAATAAATACATATGTATTCGAATATTTCAAATACTTGGAAATGCTAAATATGTAATCAGTTCAATAATATTCAATGACGGAGGACAGAGATATTTTATTAATCGTGGTCATGTATAGGCAAACGATACTCATTTTCATTGCTAACGTAGATGATTAAAAAAACAGTAGCTTTCACCTGACGATCGTGTATGTCGCTTTATAGGATTCCGTGAGCGTGGGGAGAGCGAAGGACAGGCATATTCAACTCTACCAGAAAATCGCCGATGAACACGCCGCGATTGCGGCTCAAAGAGAGGCAGAACGATTGGCTTACGAGGCCACTTCTGTAGTAAATGACGTAAACCCAGACCACGTGTACTAACCATGTGTGCGTATTTTACAAACGTTTTAAAGACGTCCGCGTAAAAATTCATTTTCTTACATTTCTTTTTTAAACTTACGTTAAATGTTAATTCCAGTGTCTTTTATATGTGCTCCGAAACTTCAAAGTTGAACCTCTTAATAGATTTGT
>NW_017177343.1:68837-75342 GCF_001652005.2 Ceratina calcarata
CTATTAATGCTAGCGACAAACTTTTCTATAGAAATTGTAGATCTCGTCATTCTCTACAAAAAAGGTTTTATACAATTTTCTCGTAAGTTCAACGGTTTAGGAGTTATTAGCAAAAAACGAAAATTTCGAAGAAATTGAAGGGGTACCCCTTGGAAAAATCTCGGAAAAATCGAAAATTTGTTGTTGTTTATTATTAGCAATAGTCTTCCGATGTCTGATTTCTTTTTAAAAAATGAGTTTCTAAAGCGCATAAACTTTTGGGATTGACTGTATAGCCAATAAATCCTTAAGGCAATCTGTGATTCACGAGTATACTGATTTTATTTTTACGAATTGTGTGAACAAGAATTTCTTCTAACCTTTTTATAGGCGTGTGTAAATATGAATTTTTAATTTTTTTCATAGAATCCATAAAATCAAGATAGATGTCATTACATAAATATATTTGCAGAATGCAACATAAACATTTTCTAAAGTGTTTGTAATAGAAATGTGATCAACTAAAAAATTTGATAACAAAGATAACGCGACGAATAGATTAACAGCAGTTTTGCTTATTGTTTAAACTGTTGTGAAAATATACTACGTTTAAATTATTTTATTGTGATAATTTATATTCAACTTACATTTCAGTAACAGTCGTAACATTGTTTAGTTAAAAATCTAACAATAAGTAAGCTTACCTTGCCCCCAGGCCAAATATAATTATCTGTTTAAACGTGATTTGATTTTATAAACTTGACGTAAAGCTACCTTTTTATTATTTTATCATGCCTTCCTTTATTTTCCATTTCAGTTTGCGGTTTGAATATAACTGAAATGCTGTGGTTAACTTACTGGTGGATATCAATGCAATTACAAGATATGTAACATGCAATTTTGTGATCACGCAATGACGCACTGCAAGTTGACATTAAAGTAGCAGCTGCATCGTAGCGAACGGGACATAATGTCATATACATATACATATTTTACGGCTGCTCATTGCTCTCAAGTCATAAAAGAAAGCCTTTCATTATATTTTGCAATATTCATTGACAGTACGATTCTGCAATGTTTGTTGAAACATTTTATTACACACGGAATATATAAGATGTGTAAATTAAGTAATGAGACTGATTTTTTTTAATTTTTTTATTCGAATAGGTAAAGACATTCCTGAACGGCTAACCATAACAGGTTACTAATTTTTATCATGAATTTTTAATGATCGGTGAATTTTACGACCTCTCTGAAGCTTTACCTGATTACACGAGTTGCTGGTCACGAAAATTGTTTTTATAGAAGTTCTATTATATTGTGATGATTTATATTTACTTACGTTAAAATAATTGGATAATATTGGCTAGTACTAACTTGTAAATACTTATATGTATTTATATGTATGTATATAAGTATATATTAAACATGAAACATATTACGATCGACGAAGTATAACTTTCCATGGACACAGTTAGTCCCTCACGGACAAGAACATAGTGAAATACGACATGCACGCTTTAACAGTCTTGGAATAAAAATATTTAAATTATTAGTGTCTGCCCATACTTTTATACCATATATACAGAGTGTCCCAGAAAAATTGTTAGAGCCGAAAAGGTGTGATGCTGGAGGTATTTGTTAACAACAATTTCCTTTGGTGAAATGCAAAGTGAGGCATGGTTTTTGAATTATTAACGAAAAACAGTAACCAATGAGAACACGCGTAGGGTCCTCGCCCAGCCACGGATAGGTTGACTCGGATCGTAATTCTCGGCCGTGGCTGTTACGAGGTAACCGCGCTGATAGGGCCCAGGCGCAGGGGTCTCAGAATTTATCACGCACGGCTCGCTTCCCCTCTTTTTCGCCCGTATTTCGATTCCCACTACTATTCTCCTGATGCGCCTTCGCTGACCATGCCTAGCATACCCCCACCAAGTATTGGTCCCCACCATGGTCGCGTCGTCCCCACTTTCCGACCGAGGGAAAAATTATCCAGTCCCTGCCCAGGCGGTGCCCAAGTGTCATGACCAGGAACTGCGGGTTCGGCCATAAAAAAAAGGTCTAGCAGGTACTCAGCGGGTGGTCGACCCGGATTTTCGCGGATAGTCTGCGGAACGAGTCGACGGGCCCTTCTGAAGCCCCTGGGCTTTTACATGGGTTTCAATTTTTTACTACGGTACTGTAGGCTCCGCCGGGGCATCTCTCGAGTCCAAAACACCCACTACCACGCAGAATTCTCACTACGGTTACGGTAATGTGAACACTCCTTGAGACGTATCGGTTCGTACGATACTCCTGATATCAAGCTAATTGGAAATAACAGGGAAGCGAAAGAAACGAGAATTTAAACGAACTCTTCGTTATGAAATGCAATCTATGTATATTCTCTAATAAATACAAGTACTGGTCAACTCTTAAGTAAGAGAATTCCTTCTTCGATTCTCGCAGTGAAGCCGCGGGGAAAAGCTAAGGTTATTAGTAATTCACTCACAAAACTCACGTCGCGGAGAGACAGGGCCTTCGGCTGCACGAGAATTCTGATCTAGACTAATCCAAAGGGCTATGGTTTTAACCCCTTTTTATACCCAAATGAGCTCGTCGCCCGGAGTGGGAGACAACCATATATGGGCATTTTATAGAAGTTTCTATGCTCGCCTTGAACATGGTCCTCCCATGGAGTTAAGGGATGCGTCACCCTGAAGTGGTACATGACCATATAAGGGCATTTCATAGAAACTTCGGTTCGCCTCGGCTCTGATTTACCCGCGCAAAAGATGCATACGTGATCAGATCCGATTGTTCTGGAAGCGATGTACGTAACATGGCATAGCGTGGGCCCTACACGCGCTCTTATTGGTCAGTGTTTTTCGTTAATAATTCAAAAGCCATGTCTCACTTTGCATTTTGGTAAAGGAAATTGTTGCTCAGGAACACTTACAGAATCACCTCTCTTCTGTTCCAACACTTTTTCTGGGACACTCTGTATAAGGCAGTAACTCAATAACTCATATAATCTGTTATTACACATACTATTCCGAAACTTTCTATTGTCATTTGATAGAGTCCTGCTGCTGTCAATATACATGGTCTATTGGCCCTCAGCACCATCAGAATAAGCATTTTTTGTGCCCTCACAGGTATCTCATACCATCTGGAGAACCATCTGTCCGGGCAAAATTCACTCATATCACAATCTGTTGTATTCATTTACGTAATACAAACATTCAATTTCTGGAAAGAAGAGGAATAAATTGTAGAAACTTACACTTTGTCGACCACTTGTACGCTTTGTTCCAACAATCGTTGTCCAGGTAAACTAATCATGTATAAATGGAACAGTTGTGCCGCAAGATAACAAGCAAGTCGAACGACGTCAGCCGGGCGATCGAAAAACATAACTAACTAAAGGACAGATATGATTTATTGGTTTTTTTTCAACAATTATTCTGTATCATTACGAAAATTTACAAAGAAAAATTTGTGTACCTCAACAGCTGTGGTGCTAACAACTATCATGTTTATCCCCATCTGAATCAAGTACGAGTTCCGGCAACAAATATCGAGGACGTCGTAGAATCTTCAAATACGACCAATGAAACAATTAAATTAAGTTCGATTGCTTGTTATGTTGTTTGATTTGTGTTAACAAAAATACGAACTGTAGAGCCTCATAATGCACGTTTATGCATCGATTATACTCTTTGTATCCATTAGCGTCTATAGTACCTCCTTGATTTTCAACAGTATCTTCTGTCGCATTCTGAACTAGGCGCCTGGCCGTAATAATTATAACATAGTGAAACGAACGTTAGCACTTCACACGTGACAATTTATCATTAAAATAACCCATTAGCGAAACATAACATGTGTTACGTGCAGTTTCATAATTTTACTGTGAGATTTTTTAGTTTATTAAGTAACAAGAAGTCAAGCATATCACACTTTGCAGTTAGGTAACGTAAAATTTTGATATAAATCATTATATTTACCCACATGCTGCAAACATTCCACAAGCATGATATATGACAATGATGTATAATGAATCTATAGTGACTATGATTATCACGGTCGCATAGGCAACCATACTTAAATGGACGAACACCGGCCAAAAATTTTCCATTTCGTCTAGGAACAAATAATTGACGTGGAATAAATGTTGACGGGGTCGTGTCTCATTTAATGGCGCAATGACATCCACGATTGGATTGTACATAGACAGAAAGATGAATAGTGTCACAGTAAACCATAGACATTCTGAAATAAGTATCGTTAATTGCATTGCCGTGCATCGAGTTTTTAATGAAAAAACAAATCCATCTGACGGAAGTGTCAATTGGATCACGTACTTCTGTATATAGTCGCAAGCGTAGTCCCATCATTGGTAACTTTATCTAATACACTCATTTCTAGAGGTGATTTCATTAGTTCCCTCCCTCGTATTATATAATTGAATAAATATTGAAACTGAGCAGGTATAGAACATATATAACATTTTCCATACATAAAACGTTTCATTCGAAGACTTACACACTTGCATGCAGATGCACATACTTACGCGTGATTTATTTGAATAGACATTTAATACTTTTACAATACTAATGAGTGCTGTAAGTGCTTGCGGTGCATCCTCGAAGAGTCCATCGAAGTCCCTGTTGCGGAACGTTTGCCAGAGTCTTATGTACTGCCGAATTGTATCACAATTATTCGTCGCGTTATTTAAAGTTCATTATCTGTGATACTCCTGCTCATTCAGCTTTCTATCTTTTCTTCGTGATTTGCAACTGATAGGAGAGAGGGGGGAATAGAGTCTAATTCATTCTTACCATTGGAGTGAAACCAGTAAAGCAGAATACTACTAGCGGAATTAATCGTGCAAGACTGACTTTGTTGTCTTGAAACGGATTTACTCCTATAAGAGTCATGTAGTCACCAAGTGTTTTATAAAAAGGTAGCTCGAACGCAGTAACAATACCGTCATTTTCCTGAAAATCTGAACATCTAGATTTAAATTTAAATGGTGATCAATAACACGTTACGAACATGATATAACGGTACAAGTTAGCAATAACTTCATTTTGTTGGCACTGGTTTATGTTTTGATGAACGTATTTGGTGATGTTCACTTTCGACAAATGGCTATAAATGTTAGCTACTTCTAACACACTATTCTTTTAATTTTATTAATTAACGTTTTTCTTACTATTCTTGATTTGCTTTCTCATTTGGAGTAATGGCAAGCAGTGCAGACTATATACTAGCAACCGACTGCAATAAAAGTTTTGTAGAAACTGTAAGCCGCGTCTCTCTAACATCTAAAAAGTGTCACTAACAGACAAGCTTAAAAAAAATATGTTAAAAGAACGCTTGCAGGCGCTATAGCTATACTACGGACAATGATGTAACGTGCAATCTAGCTATCACGCCGTGACTGACGCAGTTCAACGTGGCATTATGTACGAGTATCGGACTGTATAATTAACAAAATTAAAAATTTTAGATTGTGAGGCGATCTCACGTTAGAAGGGAAAACTTATGATTACATTCTGTAATATTCATCATCTTATCTACAACCTAATTCGGCAACCGGTGTTCCAATGTCTCTTACATGTGGGAGAAAATGTATTCGTTGAGACACTTAGTCATAGGAAGAATAGTCGTATACATATTACTGATTGTGAGATATGAGAATTCGAGAATGGAACAGGATGAAACAAGAATGTTATACACCAGAATTGTATGTCTGAAAGGACTGAACCATTCTAATAATATTATTCGTGACTAGTGTATCATTACATTTTTTGGTATTCTTGTTTCTAATGAAAAATATATTAGATATTTTTTAATGACGTTGTAGTACGTGTATTTTGTGTTGTAGTGTCGTTGCTGTTTCAGTCAGTCATTTTTTTACCATTTGCGTTCAATAGGTTTTGTAACTTTCTTCTGCTTTCGTAACTAATGTAATACCACCTACTACTACTAAAGAGCATTTGTATGTGCGTCTGTCTGTGTGTCCGTCCGCCCTAGCAAGGGCAACCCGCTCGGAGGTCCTAACTGAGAACAGCGTGCCTACGGCACGCTGAGAAAAGCTAGTTTAGAATAATACGCTTACTTTTTATCTTTACTTGATGAATAGACTGATTTTGTTACATGTGTATCAGCTTGAAGAGGTATTGTAACACAAAAGAAAACACTCAGGGGTGGAATTTTGAGGAACCCTCCCTTAGTGAGCAGCATGGAAGGAAACTGCTCTCAACAAGTAGATCATTACGATAATTTTGATTGATGAATGAAACAGATAGGAAGTTTTTTTAATGACAAGGGATAAAAGTCATAGCGATCAAAGTCACTTTTCGAAATTCAAAGATTATAGAAATGGTACAGTTGTTCTGTTAACGTGCCTACATTGTGTCGCTATTGGTTTGCAACGAAGTTGAGTCAGAACTTCCTTCACATTTCCTTTAAACGTATTAGCATTTGTAATTCAAGGAATGCAACTCGATCAAACAATAACTTACCCCATTGT
>NW_017177343.1:75888-85662 GCF_001652005.2 Ceratina calcarata
CATATTTAATCCCATTTGAATCAAGTACGAGTTTCGGCAACAACTATACAGGACGTCGTAAAACCTTGAAATATGATCAGGAAATTATAGTTAAATTAAAATGCATTATATCATTACTATTTTAGTTTCATGAGCAAAAATACCAACTGGAGGGCTTCGTAATGAATGTCTATACAACGGTTATATTCTTCGTAGGTACCCGTGAAATTGTTTTCTTCCATTTTTTCGGTTACGTTCTGAATTATATACCTGTATAGGATATGTGTGTTTCTAATTATGGTCTAATTAATTAACCATTAAGAAATGAAATAACACTAGAACTATCAAGCCAGTAAAAATTACGGATTTTTAATGGAACAAGATTAAATACATGATGTAAAAACATAAGTTGTGTTCTTCCGACCGGTTAAATGTGTCGCTGTTTGCGCCTTCCATTCATCGGCCATATTGGAAGTACGATGACCTATTGTTTAGTCCGAACACGCATATACACGCATATTAAACTCCGAGAACATAATTTTTGATATGTTTACGATTTTGAAATTCGCTCTGTTTTAATATGAAGCGTGATTGGTTAGAAATCCAAAATGGCCGACGAGCGGAAGCGTCCGTGATTAGACTAGAACTCGGATATTTAGCGAATAAAGTAATTCAAATCATTATATTTACCCACATGCTGCGAACATTCCGCAAGCGTGATGTATGATAATAATATATAACGAATCTATACTAATTATGACTACCACGGTCAAAACTGCGATGACACCTAAATGCACGAATGCAATAAAAAAGTGTTCCATCTCATCCATGAACACGTAATTGACGTGAAACAAGTGTTGACGTGGTCGAGTTTCATTTAATGGCACTAAAACATCCATAATGGGATTGAACAATGGCAGAAAGATAAACAATGTCATAGCAAGTAACAAGCATCCTGGAAGAAATATCATTCATCGATTTATATACGCAATGAATCTTTGATAGAAAAGACGAATAGCCGAGATTTAATGGATAATGTAATTACATACTCCTGTAAATATCCGCGAGCAAAGTTCCATCCTTACTGATGTCATTTAGCACCTTTCTTTCGACGTCTGTCCTCATTAGTTTTCTTCCCCGTATTATATAATTGAACAAGTATTGAAACTATTTATATAATATGTTTGATAATAGCACTTTTCTCAGTGTAGATAGTATTTCACACATGCATACTTACGCGTGATTTGTTTGAATAGACATTTAATAATTTTACAAGACTGATGACTGCTGTAAGTGCTTGCGGTGAATCCTCGAACATTCTATCGTAGTCCTTCTTACGCATGGTATCCCAAATTGTTATGTACTGCCAAATTATTTACTTCGTTCATTATCTCTCAAATTTTCATCGATTTACCCTTCTTATTCTTGATAATTTTCACTTGGTAGTAACATTAAAGAACAAAGTAATTTGCCCTCACCAATGGAGTGATACCGGTAAACCAGAACAGTACTAGCGGAATCAATCGTAGGATGCTCTCTCTGTCATCTTGAAATGGATTTACCCCAAGACGAGTTAGGTAATGACCAAGCGATTCGTAGTAAGGTAATTCGAACGCGTTGGAAATGTCCGCACGTTCCTGAAAGTCTGAGTACCGACGCTAAAACTTATGTTTCGAAGCATGGATAGTACAATACGAGTTTAGAAACTAATATAAGTAGTAATAACATCATGCAATTGATATTTATATGATAGTTCAATGCCAATACTAGAGGCAACTAATGTTAAGTTTTTTTGAAGTTTGTTTTCTATTAGCATATTTCAAAATCAAGCTACACTTATTCTATCTCTTTTTTATTAATCAAGGAATATCTTACTATCCACGTTTCCAGTTTTCGTTCCGAACATCTTTTTAACTAACGCGGATGGTATATTGCAGCAACCGATTGTAGTAGAAGTTTTTTAGAGACTGTGAATCGCCTCTATCTAAAGGTCTAAGAGATATCACTAACAGCCCTAAGATATAACAATAGTATTAAGTTAACCCTACGAATACTATAGGCNTATTAATGTAACATCGTGAAGTATATTTTATTCAAAACAGAGGGAAAGAAAATTTCTTTACCTGAACTGCTGTCGTGCTGACGATTACCATATTTAATCCCATTTGAATCAAGTACGAGTTTCGGCAACAACTATTCAGGACGTCGTAAAACCTTTAAATATGATAAGGAAACTGTAGTTAAATTAAATTGCATCATATCATTACTATTTCAGTTTCATGAGCAAAAATACCAACTGGAGGGCTTCGTAATGCACGATGACACATCGGTTATACTCTTCGAATTCGTAAGTACCCGTGAAATTTTTTTCATCTTTGATTTCTTCGGTTACATTTTGAACTATGTACCTATATAGAATACGTGTGTTTCTGATTACGGTCTAATTAATTACCCATTAACAAATGAAATAACACTAGAACTATCAGACCAGTAGAAATTACGGACTTTTAATGGAACAAGATTAAATATATGCACCGTGGGTGCCCCTGTGGCCAAATAATAGAATTTATGATCCCATTGTACCCCTACGAATTCCAATCCTATATGTCAAACCGTTCAAAAATTATTCAGATGCCCCGGAACTTTTGGTAAGCACGGTATGTAAAAAATATAAGTAGATTTCGATATAAAAAAATATAGGCAGTGCCAGATTGTACGCTTTGTACCATTTATCATAATAATTATTTAAATAATCAAACGACAAAGCGTGACGTGTATTTTATACTTTTACAATTTCGAAGTTCATTAAATAGCGAAAGATTGTGGTGCCGGTAAGAATACTGATTGTATTTATAATTTAAACAACATTTAGATTTTAATTTAAACACATGAGAAAAGCTGAACTCTGATATTTGGCGAATAAAGTAATCCAAATCATTATATTTACCCACATGCTGCGAACATTCCGCAAGCGTGATGTATGATAATAATATATAACGAATCTATACTAATTATGAACCACACGGTCACAACTGCGACAACACCTAAATGTACGAATACGGAGAAAAAGTGTTCCATCTCATCCATGAACACGTAATTGACGTGAAACAAGTGTTGACGTGGCCGAGTTTCATTTAATGGCGCTAAAATATCCATAATGGGATTGAACAATGGCAGAAGGATAAACAATGTCATAGCAAGTAACAAGCATCCTAGAAGAAATATCATTCATCAATTTATATACGCAATGAATCTTTGATAGAAAAGACGAATAGCCGAGATTTAATCGATAATTTAATTACTTACTCCTGTAAATATCCGCGAGCACAGTTCCATTCTTAGTGATGTCGTTTAGCACCCTCCTTTCGATGTCTGTCTTCATTAGTTTTCTTCCCCGTATTATATAATTGAATAAGTACTGAAACTATGTATATGATATGTTCGATAATTACACTTGTCTCAATGTAGAAAGTATTTCACACATGCATACTTACGCGTGATCTATTTGAATAGACATTTAACAATTTTACAAGACTAATGAGTGCTGTAAGTGCTTGCGGTGAATCCTCAAACATCCTATCGTAGTCCTTTTTACGTATGGTTTCCCAAATTGTTATATACTACCAAATTATTCATTTCGGTCATTATCTCTCAAATTTTCATACATTTACCCTTCTTATTCTTGAAATTTTTCAATTGGTGGTAGCATTAAAAAACAAAGTAATTTGACCTCACCATCGGAGTGATACCGGTAATCCAGAACGTTACTAGCAGAGTCAATCGTACAACGCTCTCTTTTTCATCTTGAAATGGATGTACCCCAACATGAGTTAGGTAATGTCCAAGCGTTTCGTAGTAAGATAATTCGAACGCGTTGGAAATGTCCGCACGTTCCTGAAAGTCTGAGTACCGACGCTAAAACTTATGTTTCGAAGCATGGATAGTACAATACGAGTTTAGAAACTAATATAAGTAGTAATAACATCATGCAATTGATATTTATATGATAGTTCAATGCCAATACTAGAGGCAACTAATGTTAAGTTTTTTTGAAGTTTGTTTTCTATTAGCATATTTCAAAATCAAGCTACACTTATTCTATCTCTTTTTTATTAATCAAGGAATATCTTACTATCCACGTTTCCAGTTTTCGTTCCGAACATCTTTTTAACTAACGCGGATGGTATATTGCAGCAACCGATTGTAGTAGAAGTTTTTTAGAGACTGTGAATCGCCTCTATCTAAAGGTCTAAGAGATATCACTAACAGCCCTAAGATATAACAATAGTATTAAGTTAACCCTACGAATACTATAGGCAAACCGACAATCAATATCCGCGGAATTATGAAATAACAGTAATATTAATGATGGACTGTGACATACTCCAACGTGACGTCATGCGGTAGTTACATAGTCGCTAACGAAATTGCAATTTCTCAGTGGTCGATCACAAGTTAAGGCTGAAAACTCGTAATTATATTCTGCAACATTTCTGATATGAAAATCGACTTTACAAAGTTTCTCGATGTATCCAATTACGCGTAAATAAAACTTGTCATTCATGGGAGTTCATTGTTCCTTGGGAGTGTACAGAGGATTATCATGCACTTGTCTTTTACGTCTATAAACGTGCAATTGCCAGGAATGCCAATATGGATATATAATACATTTATTTCGTATCGATTTGATCAAACGTTAAGGCTCGTCTAAATGTAAAGTAGTAGATTATATTGGAGTAAGTCTATGATAATATCTACTATATTCCTTTGTACCTGTAATATTAAGGAGTTTGTATAGCCCTGTATTCAATTCTTCTCTATTTAGACGATGTCTAGTAGTCATGGTAATTTCGGCACATTTGTGAAAGAAATTTTGCAATCCTTATAATTAATTATAAATGATACAAGTGTAAAAAGTAGAAACGTGAAAATTTTATCTAAAAATTACAAATTACTTCATATCTGTGTAAAATATGTAGTATGTACACGCTACATTTCTTTTATTATGATAATTTATATACTACTTACATTTATAATTATACATAGAATCTTCGCTGAAATGTATGTACGTACATATACATATAACATTTGAATCGCGAAATATCTTACTATCGACGATTTTACATTTAACTATTCCCTCACTGATAAGAACATTGCGAAGTACGACATACATGCTTTAACAGTCTTGAAACGAAAGAAATTCAATTGTTAGTAGTCATTCATACTTTTCTGTATAAAACAATAAGGTAATAATATTTTTCATATTTTATTATACATACTATCCCGAAACTTTCTATTGTCATTTGATATAGACCTGCTGCTGTTAATACGCACGGTTTATTGGCCCTCAATATCATCAAAACGAGCATCTTTTGAGCCCTGACAGGTATTTCGTACCATCTGGAAAACCATCTGTCGCAAGAAGAATTTAAGTTTCGTTAAATTTTTATAAGAAATTCGCGATTTAGTTTGTGGATGCTTACACTTTATCAGTTACTGCCAAACTTTGCTCCAATAACCGTTGTCCGGGTAAACTTATCATGTACAAATGAAACAGTTGAGCCGCAAGGTATGAAATAAGTCTGATAACATCAGCCGGTCGATCAAAGAATATAACTAGCTAAAAAATCGATATTTACATTTTATTGCCTCTTTCCAATAGTGATTTACCTAAATGATTATTGTTACGTTGTATTTACATAGTCGTATGGCAATGTATTTTACACCTTTAAATCTTGCTGTGTAAAGGTGAGTCATTTGTGTCCAGGCAAAATTCGAATATTGGCTTGTTTGTATTAAACAATTATTTGTAGCAATGTGTGTGTATTTTTTTCTGAAATACATATATCGATTTCACTACAAAATAACAAGTAACACTTTGACGTTTAAATTTTTTCAGTTTTTACTGAAATTCAAATATAGAGAAAACGCATCAGACACAAAACACCCATCTTTATACGATGATGGTTAATATTAGGGCATGTGCGGGTACCCAGAAATGGGGACACTCAAGCCTCTCATTCTGAAAGTTTGACCAGCACATATAGTTCGCGCATCCGTAATTACAGGACTTGGATATCAGCAGGGCCGAACTGAACTCGAAAGCCGTCATTATATTTGCAACATGATTCTTCAAACTGACCTTATATTTTTAAATTTAAAAGTGTTTTCATATGGTATGGTGTATAATCGCGATCACATGCAGTGACGGCTGACGAATTCACTTGTGTGTCTCAAGCAGCGTTGAGATATTTTTTCTCTCGGCCGGAAAGTGGGGACGACGCGACCATGGTGGGGACTGGTACTTGATGGGGGTATGCTAGGCATGTCAGCGAAGGCGCATCAGGAGAATAGTAGTGGGGATCGAAATACGGGCGAAAAACAGGGGAAGCGAGCCGTGAGGGAAAAAATATCTCAACGCTGGTCTCAAGTCGAGTTCAGTTGACATTCGGATACTCGAACAAGTACAGGGTGTCCCAGAAAAAGTGTTAGAGCCGAAAAGGAGTGATTCTGGAGGTATTTCTTAACAACAATTTCCTTTAGTAAAATGCAAAATGAGGCATGATTTTCGAATTATTAACGAAAAACAGTGACCAATGAGAATACGCGTGGGCCCCGCGCCCAGTCATGGATAGGTTGGCTTGGATCGTGGCGCTCGCGCTCTTATTGGTCAGTGTTTTTCGTTAATAATTCAAAAACCGTGCCTCACTTTGCATATCGCCAAAGGAAATAGTTGCTCAGAAACACTTACAGAATCACCTTTCATGGGCTCCAGCATTTTTTCTAAGACACCCTGTATATGTGCTCGACAAACTTTGGGGATCCCGCCCGAACCCGAAGAAGTTTCCGATCTGAGTCTGATCCAAATTTTCAGGTACCCGCACACCCCTAATTAATATGTAGCAATATATATTGTTACAAAAAATAAGTGCAATACCTCAACAGCTGTCACGCTGACGAGCATCATATTTATACCCATTTGAATCAAGTACGAATTGCGGCAACAAACATCGAGGACGTCGTAAAATCTTCAAATGTGATGAACGAGTCATAGGTAAAATTAAATTAAATTATATCAACTGTTATATTTTACTCTTATTAGTAAAAGTACAAACTGAAGAGCTTCGTAATGCACGTTTATGCATCGATTATATTCTTTATATCCGTGATCATCGATGATGCCACCTTTCCTCTCCACTGTATCTTCAGTTGCATTCTGAACAAGGTGCCTAGAAACACGTGTTTCGCATTACGATTCAATTGAATAAATTGAATAAATTGAATATTGCAGCTTCCAAACTATACATCTGTATATTGCGATGACATTATAATATCTTCCTATCCAATGAACAGAATCAAATCATATTTACCCACATGCCGCAAACATTCCGCAAGCATGGTGTATTATAACAATGTATAACGAATCTATGGTGATTATGATTATCACGGTCGCGACAGCAACGAAACTTAAATGCACGAACACCGGCCAAAAGTATTCCATTTCGTCTAGAAACAAGTAATTCACGTGAAACAAGTGTTGCCGTGGCCGTGTTTCATTTAATGGCGCGATGAGATCCACAAGAGGATTATATAAAGAAAGCGAGACAAATAGTGTCACCGTTAGCCACAAACATTCTGGAACGAATTATCCTTCATTAATTTGTTTGGAATTAAGATCGCGAATCGATCACTTACTCCTGTATATAGTCGCAAGTGTAGTTCCTTCGTTGGTAATTTGATCTAACACATTCATTTCTAGACTTGATTTCATTAATTGCCTTCCCCGTATTATATAATTGAATAAATATTTAAACTAAATATGCGTAATATAATGCTTGATAATTACAACAGTTCGTACGTAAAAACACTCTTCTCTCAATAGTATAGGCATACGTTCTGTTTTTGACATGCTCATACTTACACGCATTTTATTTGAGAAGACATTCAATAATTTTACAGTACTAAGAAGTGCTGTAAGTGCTTGCGGTGCGTCCTCGAAGAATCGATCGAAGTCCTTTTTGTACAAGGTTTCCCACATTCTTATGTACTGTTGAATTATGTTGTATCAGAAGTATGTTGTTTCTGAGATGTTTGTTCACTCAGTGTTGTTCAAGTTGTGCTCAGTAATTGATAGTAGCTATTAAATGAAATTAAAACATACGTATTTTGTTCGTCATACCATTGGACCGAAACCGCTCATGATAAATATCACTAGTGGGATTACTCGTGCCAGACTGACTTTATTATTTTGAAACGGATTCACTCCAATAAGTGTCATGTATTTACCAAGCGTTTTGTAAAAGGGTAATTCGAAGGCACTGGCATTCGTATTTTCCTGAAAAACTGAACACATACAGTTTAATTGTGAAGAAACACGTATATGTCTAGCACATTATAGAATAGTACGAATTAAAAATAACGTTATTTTGTTCAAATTATTCTTTGGAAGATCGCGATGGATATTAATTTTCGAAAAGCTACGTTCAATGCACACTTCTGTATTAATTATTATTCCTTACGATTCTTATTTCTAGTATTTGTTGTGAGCAGTGTCATCGTAAATGGTGCATGCGGGTAGCCAAGTATCAACCGATTGTAACAAAACGCAGAAAAGGAGTCTCGTCTTTAGAATTTAACAGGTATCACTGACAATTGTATAAGAATTAAAAAACAATAACATTAAACTCCCTAACCCACCGACAACGAAGGCTAGTATAATTATAAAGTATGTGCCTGTAAGCTCACTGTCATGTTATGACCGACGTATTTTAGTGTGACTGCTACGTTGTCATGCATGTGACAGTAGCAGCTGCATTGTAGCGACGGAAATGTAATTTCGGAAACTTATCATCAATTACAAGGAAAATTTCTACGTGTAACTTGCAATACTTATTATCTTGAAGCCAACGCTCATTCAAATAACTGATTATACAGGAAAGTATTCCAAGAAAATATTGATTGAAGTTAAGCAAAGAACTACCTACGTATGTTGTCGTTACTTGCGTTCGGAAAAGCGTTAAATAACAATATGTATTATCTACAGCAGGGCTTCTTAAACTATGGGTCGCGACCCCAAATGGGGTCGCGTAGCAAAATTTTGACGACTGTAATGGTAACTCGCAATCATAAATGGGGTCGTGAATGACAAAAGTTTAAGAAGCCCTGATCTACAGTATGTACTTTTCGGTTCAGACTCATTCGCTCAAGAAAAGTCAGCGTAAAAACATTATACGAAATTACTACAGTACTGCAGAACAAAAATAAGTTAAACTCAAGTAAGTTTGTGATTAGATCATCATCTTGTAAATTCTAATACTCTTTTAACTGAAAGATGAATCGAAAAAGCGAAAGAAAGATTTTTAACTCTTTATACAATATATGATCAGTCATTTATTTAACATATGAATTCTCGAACTTCTACATATTATATCATACATGTAATATTGCGTGTAAATGAGTGAAGTGATCAATAAAATTATAGAAGAAACAGAATCTTTAAAATTATTACTGATATTAATAACATTGCATAAAAATAGTAAACTTTAAATTAATGGATTATTAGAGATTATTATATTGTATATATTATTTTATTAAATTATTAGAGATTAATTTAGCGAATTGCCAGCTCCTACCTTGATTTTCTATAAGTATTAATATTAAATCAAGACCAACAATTTTGTGTTTATTCCAGGCACGACAAATTATTTTGAATTGTCTGCTGTATCTTAGCTTTCGCTATCTATCGATGCATGAAAAAAAATCGTACTTAAATTGGCTTGTATAGATGTGCTCCGA
>NW_017177343.1:86173-140409 GCF_001652005.2 Ceratina calcarata
CATGCTTAAAGAAAAATAAGCAATTTTAAAATAAGGAAGGATTAATTGAATAACCGTAATGCAATTTTCAATACAGTTCTTTTAATTTAGAAATTCATAAAAGGAGACACTGATATGAATAATATAATCATGTACGTATATACAATAAAGAGAATTTTCAATTCGTATTGTGTTCGAATCGTATCTAGTTCTATCGCGGTATTTAAATTGATGTAAACTGTTTCTCAAGTTTCCCTAAACAAGAATTAATTAATTAATCTGTACACGCTAAAAGTCGTAGCCTTTTGGACATCGAGTGATACGTACGTATGTATACTTCGCTTTTGCCACGATTTTCAATTATCCGTAACTTTTAATTGAAATATAATGTAAATAAATAACTTTTAAACAGTAGTTCGTTAAAATATATCGAATAGTTTGAGAGTTTTTGCTTTTGTTAAGACGTGAAAGCATGAAAGTTCATATGTACGCTCGATGCCCCTAGAAATGCGATTCCTATAGAAACTGCTGTAAGGGAGTCGATCGAAGATTTTCTTAAGAGACTTGTGAGTTTCAGAATAAAATTTCTCATGTGTCTTCAATACTTTGTATACCTTATTTATTTTCTTTTTTATCTTCGTATAATAATCATAAACGTACAATTTGAAACAATAGTGCTCGTGTATGAGTGTACGTGTGTATGTGTATGCAATGTACAGGATAATCTTTAAGCTATAATACAATTTGAAATGAAATACAAATCAATAAACTATTATGTTAGGTAAACCTTCTCGTCACGTTTCTTCTCTTTTAATACAATTATTTTCGCTACTGAATGACAATGTTGTTTTCTCGGCATGTAATACATCGCTTGTCTCGTCCTATCTTATCCTCCCCAAATACGTTCTCCCCTTATTTTTCGTTTTTTGATCATTTCACGCGTAAGGCGCGTTATTAAAGAGCCTCGATAACTATTTCAGCTTTTTTTCTTTATGCTTCCCAACGTCTATCTACAGTTATCCTTTTTTTGTGTCTTTCTTATTACTTATCTTTTCCCCTTATTTTGTCGTCGCTTCTGTAAAATATTCATTATTAAGTTTACGATATGATTTTCCCTCCTCGCGGTGATCCTTAAGCAACCTCCGCTCGTTCGTTCGTCGCACGAACCTCTCGCACTCTGTTATATTACAAATTCCTCACCCGAAAGTCGGGCGTACGCTTAGAAAGTTACCGTTTACCGCTTAAATAATTAAAGCTATCTGCTATCTAGAGCTTATTCGGTATCTACAGAAGAACTTATATGTCTCGCGTCTCACGTTCGAAGAAATAAGAGGAAAAGAAACGATGAAGAGACCACGAAAAAGAGAAATGTAAGATTAACGGGAGCGAAGGAAAACAAAAGGGATGTACATGAGGGTTGCCGATCGTCTCCGGAAGATCCGATTACACGATTATTTGATCAGCTGCGCGATCGGTGACGATCGACTAGTGGGAATTCGCCTCGTAACCAAACGAGATTGACGGTCGGAACAGTCTCATCGGGCTGGAAATTCATTTTACAACCACTGCACGCATCCGAAATCGCCTTCCCACGTCTTCATATGTATATTCTTATTCTTAGTTTATTGATTTGATATTAATAATTGTCATTGCGTTTGGTTCTCCTTGGGATTCCCGGTTTGTCTTTCACGATCTTTTGGCAGCCCTATGCGACTGGTCGATATCATTAAGTTACGGCGACAATATTCATAAAACGTAATAATAATAGTACTAGGTGATAATGATAGTAATCGTAATATTAATGATAATCATAGCGGTTGTAGCGATAATAAGAATAATAAGAATTAAAATAATAATAGTGGTAATAATAATATTAATAATCGAACGTGAAGAATAATGAGGGGCGACGGTAATAATTATTAGTGATAGTTAGCGTGAAAGATGGTAGTAGCGTTTGTATACGGTTCACACTAATTCCCCGATGGTTACTAATTCGCGAAGGAAAAAAAGAAACTAAATTGAAACGAAGAATGTCGGATCACTGGTCTCTCAATTAACAATGCCCTTTTTTTGTTTAAAGTGTTTCTCTCACTGGTTGGCTGTCTCGCTCACGCATCAGATTTTTATTTCCCATTCGCTCTACCATTCTCTCTCGTACATTCATTCATTCGGTCTTTTTTCTCTCTGCCACTCAAGCATCCCTCTCGTTCTCTTTCGTTCCCTTTCGCCATCGTTCGTTTAAATTGCGGACTAGAATTTAATCGAAGACTAAAATTTAATCTGGTAAATACAAGTTTGATTCGTAATATCGAAGATAACTTTTGCCCTTTCTCCTCCCTGTTGTACGCATACACTCCAGCACGCTCTCATTCACCCTCTTGTACACATCCTCCCTCCCACTCAGGCATCGATAGTGTACGGTAATTCTTTTAATTACGTTTCTCCTCTGTGTTTTTAACGCGTATCACCCTTAACGCCGCGTTTCCACGTGTGTATATAATATATATAATAATATTTTCCCTCGTTAAAAACCGGGTAATTTTCGATTTTCTCTCACTTATTTGTTCACCGATGATCGATTCCGTACTGTCGTTCGACCGCCTGGTTGGAAGCTTGGCGTTAAGTGGATCGTTGTACGCACCCGCTCTTACTTCTGTGTAAATATACCGCTATTACAGAGTTAAGTGTGGTAATTAAGTATAATATACAAGTTTATGTATGTGTAATGTTTCGCATGTTTTCGAGTTTTTCCTTTTTCTCTTCTCTCTCGTTTCTCTTCATTTTGTACAACTATTTACAAGTGGATGCGAGCTTTTCATGATGCCACGCTTTTATAACGTCCGATTTTTAACATGCCGGCGCACTTTTCATCGCACGAAAGAAGGCCCAACCAGCCTCCCACGCACATCGCTGTGTTCTCTCGTTTTCCCCTCCCCACTTTTTTTTTTACCGTGCCATCGCATATAAGCTCTATCACATTGGCTTTACAAGCCGTGTCGTTATCGCGATAAGAATTCGAGTCGTAATAAAATAATATAATATAATTAATAATAATATGAATAATAATAATAAAGGTCGTAATAATAATAATAATAATAATAATAATAATAATAATAATAATAATAAAATAGCAGCGATAACGTAAGCCTAATAATACGGTAATATTGGTAGTAACTGATAACCTCGATCATCGATCGTTTTGTATAATAATTACCTATCTTTCTCGCTTTTTCTCTTCCCTTCTATGGAAATAGAAAAAAGACATAAAGAATTATTTGTAAGTGGACAGATTTTTGCTTGATCCTGCGTTGCACTTGTCCATGTGGGAATAGCAAACGGAAATCACACGTGTGCGCCGAAATATAATTAAAAAGGAAAATAGAATGTAGATAACAATGTTAACCAATTCCTAAAGTGATTAATGGTTGCTCTCCCGTGGGTCGATGGACGAGCAGGAAGGCAGGAACAGCGAAAGGACATGTTTTTTTTCTCTTCCTCCTAATCGTTTATACTATTTTTCCCTTTTCTTCTTTACGAAAGACGACGCGCCTATAACTGAACAGACAAAAAAAGGTACGTAGTCGGAGAGCGGAGTGTAATAACATTAACAGCTTAACGACTATGGGATAGGAGAAGTATATAAACAATATAACATGAATCACAATTATGCAATAATTATTAATCGCTCATCTTCGTCGCGTAATTAGATAAAATTAATAATAATTCGATCTAACAATTGTGGTTACTCTCACAGATTGCACTCTATAAACCCGGACCATTTCCGTTCGCTAATTTCTTTTTTCTGATCGTTTCCTCTTTTCACTGTTCGATTATTTTTTTCATCCTTGCGATCCCACCCCAGAAATCCGCTGAGAAAAATAAAAACGGAAGCGGCCAGGGTTTCTTCAGATATTTTCGAATGTGCGACGAACGCCTATTTCCCGTTTATTTCTTTCTTTTTCTTTCTTAATTCCACAGGCTGTCCCGTCGCGTCACAGTCTTCTAATAATATTACGAATCCGCCGAACGTACACACCACACTAATCCCATCTCGCACAGATTACAACGTGTTACGAAAAAGAGTTCCTTTTGATTGAGCTCCGTCTTCTTTGATCAGCAGCGTCTAGCTGTAGTAGTCTTCGAAGGTTTAACCGACATGACAGTTCAGCACACATCCCGTGTACGCGTGTGCGTGTGTCTTTTCTATTTTGTTTATCGTTTCGTTTCACGTATCCTACTTTGTATTTGCCTCCCTATGATAATGCCCTCGTGGTAGGCAGGAATCGACCGACCAGGCCTGGCCGAATCCTATGACTGGTTTTCCCTTTTTAAGAACTTAACTAGGCCATAATCCTCAGCAGAACGGAACCGTACGCTTTCGCAGCATCATTTTGGCATGTTTTCAATATCTTTTCTCTCTTTTCAGTCTATCCCCGATCTTGTGAAACACCATCATCATGGTTGAACGATAAGAGATTTACCTAATAATCCCACGCTTCCTCCGGTTCGTGTTTCACCACGCTCTCTTTGGGACTTTCTTCGGCCGACTGCTGCGTTTGTTGCGTGGAAGGCGGCCTCGGCGATGTTATCGGACTGTTCTGTCCAGACTTCGGACTGGGAAGAGGGCTATCCCGATCCTGGCCGTTGTTTCCGGAGACCGACGACACGTCGCTCTGCGCGTCCTCCTCGTATCTGTCCTGTACCGGAGTCGGTTCTACCCTAATCGTCTCTTCGGCCTCTCGCTTCACCCCGTAATCATCCGTTTGCATCACACAAACACCGTTGATGATCACTTCGTCACCCGTTCTAGCCGGTTCTTGCCATTCGGGATTGACCCACTGTGGCGCCGCAGGTTTTCTCCTATTCGATCTGGCAGTCGCCGGCGCTGTAGGCGTCTCCGCTGGTTCCCGTTTTATACTCCCCGCCGATCCTTCCGAGTCTTCGCTGCCCAGATTGCTCATTGCGTCCTCCACGTCCTCGTCCTCAAACTCCTGATTCGGCTCCCTCTTCAGCGCGTTCATCGACAGGTCCAGGCCGGAGCACTGTTCCTTCAACGCGTTCCCTACTAAGGCAGCCAAGTTCGGATTGAAGTACGGGGAGTAAGGTAGAGGTACGTTGCCCAGGCCCAGTCTCTCTTTCTGGATCTCCAACAGTCTTTGGTTTAACAGCAATCTGAACTGAACCGGGTCGAATGGTTGGCCGGGTTCTCTCGGTGATTGGGGTTCTGGTTGGCCGTGCGGCGTGTGCTGCTTCAGTCTCATCCGATGATTGTGAAACCAGTTTGTTATCGTTCGCGAGGATAACGCCAGCTCGCCGGCGAGGAATTCGATGGTGGCTACGTTCGGATATGGATCGAGAGCAAACGCGAGCCTGAGGGCTTCCTTCTGCTCTTCAGAGAACAGAACCCGTTGCTTTTTAGCAGAAGCCGGTCCCGGACCGGGCGAGGCTGCGTGGTAGAACTCCGCCGTGTCGTTGCTTGACGTGTCCGAGCTGTTATCGTGACCCGGGCCACTGCTACGCCGTCTTTTGTTCGCTTCTCTGCGCTCATTCTTTAGCGCCTGCAATCGGTCTACGTTGTGTGCATCGGACAGCCATAATTGCATTCGGATGAACGGTTCGCGCCCCTTTATGCTCAGCATATGCCAAGGTTTCGGTTTGCTTAGCAGTTCGCTGACCGAACCTTGCGACAGTCCGAGTACGGCTTCGCCGAAGATCTTTTGACCGATGTTATTGGCTAGTAACGCTTCTTTGATCTTCGTCGTGATCGTCTGGGTGTCGAGGTCCTGCGTCAGCGCGGCCATTTCGTATACACTAGGCGAGATGTGTGGATGAAGTCCGCGTAGAGGCGACGGGGTCATTTGAGGGTGCGGGGAATGGAGATTCATCTGCTGTTGCTGTTGCTGCTGTTGCTTCTTCTGCAGCTCTTGCATACTCAGTTGCGAATGAGGATGATGGGGACCCGGTGGTGTTAACATCATCGGCGGCGGTGGTTGCGGATGTTGCGGAAGTTGAGGACTCTGCTGAGGTGGGCCGAGTTGTATTTGGTTCTCCTGATGTTGCGCTGCCGCCTGGGCGGCCGCCTGCGCGGCAGCCTGAGCCTTCGCTGCGTTTTGAAGTTGTTCTTGTACTAGCTTGGTCGGAGGCATCGGTTTCATAGGTGTCCCACAAGCTGTGGAAGCGAACGAAAAGAACATTGACATTATTTTATGCGAAATCCCTGAGTTATAGTCCGAAAGCTCACTTTGACGGACGTCAGAATGTTGCTTCGTTAGATTAAAGGGTATCTGTTAACAAACATCTTTTACTCTCGTACAAAATCATTCCTCTTTTTTTTTATCAGAACAGCAGCATTCAGCACACAGTATCGAGCTCCCAAACTATTAGTAAAATAACAAAACATCTATATTGACCTGAGTTAAACTTACGAGGCAGGCCACCGTAGCCGCCGGTCCTCATCAGCTTCTCCGGTGCGATCTTATATTGGCTGGCAACTAATTTGTGCACCGCGTTGTCGTCCTCGAGGAACATTTTCATTCTGATAAACGGTTCGCGGCCTTTCTGCGTCAGCATATGCCACGGTTTTGGACGCGCTAACAAGTCAGAAACTGATCCTTGCGACAGACCTAGCACGGACTCGCCGAATAAACGTTGGGAGATGGAATACTGAGATAGCTGTTCTTTCACCTGTAAAAATAAATATTTTCAAGTTAGCATCGTGTTGTAAACAGTTGCCCATAATTTATGAAACAAAATTACAGATTAAGTCGGAAATAAGAGTGGGTTGTAAATGAAAATTATTTTTTGTACGCTTAATAATTTGAATTGGTAATAAAACTTACTCTTTTAACAATATCCTCGGTGTTCAAGTTATTGTACATGTCGAACTGTTGCTGAGTGATGGGAGGAAGTACTGCTTTGAGTGGCCTCTGGTTGGCCGGATGATGGGTAGGCGTGGACGGTTGACTGATCAGACTATTCGTGATAGAGGCCATCCTCTGAAGAGGACTGGCCGCCGCGGCACCCGAGAACTCTTCGCTAGGTGTCATCGCCGGTGGAAGAATCGAGTTGCCAAGCGGTGAACTTGCGCTAGATCCACCTGGCGTTGACTGGGGTGCAGTGGTTGGTTCCTGTTTTGGCCTGACCAACGAGAAAGCACTTCCTGCGTGTCTCATCGCTTCCTCCATCTTCTCTTTCTCCTCCTCGGTGACGCCGTTTATTATTTTGTTCCTCGGATCGACCTTGCCCAGGCTCAGATCTTGAACGCCACCACCGCCGTTCGTCGCCAATTGATGTTGTTGAAGAGCCTGTTGCTGAAGAGCCAGGAGACCGGGCAGACCGGGTAATCCCGGCAGTCCAGTGAGCGATGGATTCTGGCCCGGCGTGGCATTCAGCTTTTGCAGTTCTCGGTGGTACGCATCCAACGCCAGCCGGATGTCCTCTTGCGTACGTTCTATACCCTGAAGTCCGCCTTGGGCGCCGCTGAAAAAGTGCGGAAACATCGCGCTACAATTAATCGAGGTCGCGTGCTGTCCTCAATAATAATCAATCGCGAAGACTCGCGGACAATAGCGTCGCACGATCGGCATGTAACCCGAGCTTTCGGCCAAAAAAGCTCGTGTTTACACCTGACATTTTCGTGTTAAGTAACGAAACAGATATAGCGGCACATTAATTTTAGCTTGCATACGTCATCCGCGTTCGGCATAGTTCTCCGTTGCGCGGCCGGTATCTGCCGTGACTCACAAGATCTATGGGATGCGCTTGCGGGCTTTGATAGATAGCAAGCTGACGCGTATCAAGAATCTTTAACTCTTCAACGAGAGTTATACTTGCATACAAAATTTCCGGGTGATTTGATTTTCGAATTCCATAAAAATTGACGGACAAACAATAGCAATGATAAGCTAAATCATAGTCTCGTATGCACCGTTTATCGAACCTATACTGTAGACTTTACAGCATGTTAAAATTTTTCTAGTTCCATGTGATTAGACTGAAATAGTATTTGAAGTCCTATTGTAATTAAGGTAGCTCGATAGCATTTGCGAAACATATACGATTTTAATACAAGTTGAACAATAGTTAAAGTTTTGAACTTTCATTTTCCGTAAAGAAAATATAGGATTTCCGTGAAAATTTAAAAAAAGAAAATGCATTAGAAAATTCTTATTTTTAATACGGAAGTTTATGGGAACTTTTGTATAAATGCCTCGTGCGATTTCATATCATATACGTTTTCAACAAAACCATAGATGGTTATAGATGATGTAAAGAAAAATATAGGTTTCTGTGGAAAAGAATGAAATAATAATGATCAAAACCAATAAATAATACTTATATCACTCCATCATCACCCCAGTCGTAAATAAAATAATTTATCTTTTGTTTTTAGATTTTGATTAGATAGACAAATTAGGTATAAGACAAAATTTAACAAAATAAAAAGAAGTTGTTTATTTTACTTTGGGTATATCTTTTTTAGTAATATAAGATTAAAATATATGAATGTGAAAATGATAATGTACATTTAATAATGAAATTTGCACTTCATATTCTTATTTTAAAATAAGCCCATTGGAGGACTCACATTTGATACGTTACCCAAGTATCGAGCTACCTTAAGGTACATAATTCTTTTTGAAAATATTTAAATATATCTAGGTACACCATGGGGTTTTAGGATGTCCAAAAAAAAGTCAAATATTGCTCGTGGAAAGATCGAGCCTTACCTGGAGGAAAACTCTCTCGGTCCACGGAGATCCTCGACTCTTCGGCCCATCAGCTTGGCTAGTTCCTCTTGATAGATCCTAACTACCTTCTCCTGTGGAATGTCATCGTTCTCATATTTCTTCAGTCTCCTATTTTGATTGTCGAGCCTGTCTTTGTTAAAGGGGCTCGGGCAACCGATTCTGCTCGGACTCTTACTGTCCGCGTCGTTCGACATCTCCTGCTCTCCCCTCATCTGTAGATGGCCAGATTCCGAGAGAATGTGCGCCAACCTTTCGTCACTCATTTCCGGCGGGCCACCTTCCTGTGGAGCACGCGCGAATGCTGGCATTCCCTGCTCCTTGCCTGAAACATACTCTACGGGTGAGGCACAACTTGCGGTGCGTTCTTACTCGGTTTGGTCTTATATATAATAAAAAAAAACATATGTAAAAGTTATGTGAGGTATCTAGTACAATAAATACTGAGGAATATTTGTGCGGTATATGTGTGATAAACTAGCTCTTAAATCAAACTGATCTACAATTTCTACAAAGCATTTACTTAAAATACCTTAAAAGTTTCAAAGAAAAAGCAATAAAGATAAAACATTATTTCATTCACGCTGTTTGCCAATATAACGATCTCATAGAAACTGTGTCCAATTAAAATTCATATTCTTCCATTCATAACTTCAATACCGCAGGTTATTGAAAGACGGGCGGAAATTCGATAAGGAGACGGCACCGATGTAACTAATCAGGCCCGAGGGTTGATTCCACGTTCGATCGAACGTAGAAGCACTTAATACAACGCAAAATCAATAATACCGAAGCTTGAAGCAGCGAGGGTAGAGACATAACATAGCGACGATAATTAAAATATCCTTTTCTAGAACCTCGCCCTTGCGGCCTGCCTTCCCCCCCATTACACGTAGCCAAGAGTGTACTTCTACTACGTGTTTCCCGTATAATTGACCAATCAGCCGTAAGATTCGGACGAATGAACCATCGATCATATCTTTGATTGCTTCCGTACCGATGGTTTCTCATGTGCGTTCGTATTTTAATTACGAATCAATGCGTTTTCCGATTCGCAAGATGGAAATCTACTCGTCAGACCGTCTAGGACTTAGGGAAACGAGAATACTATGCAAAAATTATTTAATCGTTTACAAAAGAAATTTTATAAACTACGTATTTATCTGAAAATACGTCTTCCTCCTTATTTTTAAATTAATTAATATTATTGTAGGTGTCAATGTATGGTTCAAAAGACAAGCCGACTAAATAAAAAATGAAAGACAATTCCGTACTTAACTATTTCTCCTCTACAGTTTACTCTTCTTTAAAAAAATCTGTTTCGATCTTATTACTAATTTTCCCAATAAGAAATGCAATTATACATGTACCTATTATATTTTTTTGCTGGAGGGTGAAGTGAATTGATACCGAAATTACACTTTCACTGTGCTCGAGAACTAGAATAGAACGGAGTCTCTTTCTTTTTCCTCGACGCGGGGAAGTAACGTGGTGTTGAATGCGAGGCGCAAGAGGAAAAGATTAATTGGTCATTAAGGTCGGAATGTAGACGGCGATCCAAGAAACTGATGTTACAGTTATCGCGAGAATATCGGGCCGACGGAAAACGTTTCAAGAAATCGACAATGTGGTGGGTGGAAACATTACGAGGACAATGACGACAGTCGAGGTCCGTCTCGTTGTTGTATGGCAGAGCCGAGTACGAAATGTGTACACGTACGCGGCCCGTACGCGTGTATCGTATCACGACGTTTGAATTCGTGCCAGCAGACTTCGACTTATACCAACCTCCTCTTTTACGTACCCATACGATATTTTCGTGAGTCTGCGACAACATTTTAACGACTGAATCGGCTGGTTCCGAGGCTGATCATAGAAACTCAATTCGATTCTACCTGTCGCGAAATTCGAGCACTGTACATAAATGTACAGAATGCATTCGTCCTCGAAAGAATCTAATTTTATAAAGAAAAAGCTACCTCTTTCATACATATTTCAATGCACTTCGGGATACAACTACATATTTTATAATATGCGGATATATTCGTCGTATTGAACACTTAATCTTTAGAAGTATTGACGACTTTTATATATTTCTTGAAATAACTAAATTCCTGTATATGTTTTGTAATATTGCTACATCAAGTTTTATAGTGAGACGATATGTTTGTAGCTGTGGATGGATAGATCGATGAAAAATGTATTTCTAGTTGGATCGGTAGCAGAGATAACAGCTGTGATAAAAAACGACTAAGGTCATTATTATGCGTTAGTTCTTTCCTGTAGGCGAGACTTTTTTTGTGGTTACGCTGATGAAATTGACATTATCGTTATCGGACGGAATACAGATTAACGCACTGCGGTGAGAACAACGATACTCTGTGACACGTTACGTACAAAGATTTATCGGTTCGAATTACCACCGAGTTCCTGCATTAATATCGCTTTTTCTTTACGCCGCATCTGTATTCATAATATCAGCGGATACGCGCGAATGTTTTATCGCGAATAGTTCGTCCTATACATATCAGGAAAGACGCAAATATTGTATAATGATAAGAGATTGACGATTCCACTTATAACCAAGTTTCCTTGTATCACATCTGTTACAAATGAACTAATGAAGAATGTTTAACAATAATAAAGTATATTTATTGTTCAGAAACTTTGAGATTATTGATTCGTATAAATGAATCGTGACTGAATCGTATAAACGATAATGAATCTACATGAATTATAGATCTTGATGTGCGTTTTACGTGAGAATCCAAGTGATATAAGTGATATTTTTCTAAAACGGGTTGGTTTTAAATATCTCCGTTTAACACGAATTATTGAACTGTCCCTTGTCGGAGACGTAAGAAGTCTACGGCATAATTAATAGTCCTTCATGTATAACAAACTCAAAAAACATAATTATCTCAGTTGTTTTCAAAATTATGCCGTGCATTCCCATGCACACATGTACAGAGTATGAATAGGCAACGAATAAAGTAGGTGTCACGAGTTCGTTGTTTCCGTTGCGCGCGCGGTCTTGCCACCATCGTTTCACCCGGATGATGAAACGTCACGGTTCGTTCGTTCAGATCGCATCAAGGCATCAAAGACCTGGTTGGAATCGTCGAAAGAAAGAACAAACAAGCTCGTAAGGACAATGACCAGAGGCCATACAAGAAATCCATATTGCGATTTAGGTTTGGCCGACATACCATGGAAGCCAAGTAAATACCATAAATTGAAATTTTTATATGTATAATGCTATATATGATTGTGTCATTATTATATGGCAAAGAACTTGATCGGTTGTTATAGTTGTATGAAACGTCTAATGATATAACAAAGGATAGTTAAAACAAATATATTTCAATTATTGTACGTCATAAAACGTCTGAGAATCAATGTTACTTTCTCAAATCGTAGTATATCTTAAATCGTCTTTTAAAACAGGCTTACTAATGGACAATGGCATGTTGCAAAATTTCGAACGATTATGTGAGAACCTGATACTCCAGTCTGCGGTGTTAAAAAAAGAAACGGTTGTTACGAAAACGCTTGTTCCCGATTACAACGAGATTCCTTACGCCAGTCGTGTTTGTCGGCTGATCCATGGAGAATAGGTACACGTGCCTACGTAACTGACAGAAATCAGAAACGATGAAAAATAGACTCATGTGAACTGGCGTGCGCAAGTTCTTGTATTCGTGAGCCATAAACAACACTTCTCGTTGAGAATGGAAGATGGAACGGCCTGGCTAAATATCTAAGGAAGTGAGCAACTCCTGCATAATTATGGCTGTGAATTCTTTTTTTAGCTTGCGTATCAAACAACGTTCCGTGTGTATAAATGAACAATGTAAGATTGACAATATTAATTTTCTGTGATTTGAAAGGACCGATTGAGCCGGTTTTTTGATTCCATCGTAAGAACGTGCAATATTTGCGCGGTTAGCGACGCTGAGAAGCCGTACGCTAAGTACAAGCGGAAGGATACAACCGGATTAGAAAATCTGATAAACCTATATGAAGCAGTAGCCTTGCTAATGAACGTAACTCTTTCGCGTTGCGCCGCGGTCTATACGCGGCTATTTCTCTTCCACGCGTACAAGATCTGCGTGGCTGCGTATAGCGCGTTTAATTGACGGTGAAATACGCGACGCAGTCGCGTCGGGGGTTTCTTCTTTGAATCGTACTTCACTGCAAACGCCACCGGAAAAACCGGAGAAAAGAAATTCGGAGCAGCCGCGTCGCTTGTGCTCGCGGAAAATCAACGTTGAAATCAACAGATATAAATGCAGAAATCTGTTTATTTTTTTTTTATTAATAAATTAGAATCATTTTTAAAAGATCTATGATCTTTTAATTCTTATATGCGGGATTGTGTCGAGTCGGACTATGAGTTATCATTATTGATCGTAATTGAAGGAAATAAGAAATCTGATGTTTGAAATAGAAATTGGAAATTAATTAGCGAATGTCCGAAGATAGATAATTCTTTATATTGACATTACGAAACATTTATACAGTCGACCATTTTACAAGGTTTCATTCATTGAAAAATCGCAGTGCCTGATTTTTTCACTCCCTACAGAGTTAGATTTCGAAATCGCAATCGCGCACTGATAATGCTATCTCTGCTGGATTGGGTCAATGAACGTTGTAATCGCGCGCTAATTATTTGCTTTAAACTATGATTCCGTATGAAATATTACTTCTCATGAACGTTTCAAGATAATTTTAAAGGAAAATCGCTTCAAAATTTTGTCGAACAATCCTGCGTATTGTTGTTTATACAGTTTTATAGATTCGCGATTGCTTAATTTTCTCAACCAGACGTTGGCTTCTGCAAGTTTGAAAATTCAAAATCATCGTGCTCTGTTTCCCTTATAATGTAAGTACATATTTAGTCGAGCGAATTCTCAGCGAAGAGGATATAAGAAGCATACTTGAAGCCGCGCAGTAGAACACTTTTACAATTATAATCATACAATTAGAGTCCTGCGATTATAGTGATGTATATCTGGGTTTCGATAAACGGAGCACGCTCCAAAGGGTAAATGAATTAAAAAAGAATTCTAGCGATTTCAGATAATTTCAAACAACAGACAGCGTCTGAGTTAATAAGGACTGAATAATGAATCAACCAGAGCCACATAGAGGAATAAAACATATAATCAGCACACCAGGAACCTAACCATTTTTCATTTAGCTATTAATATACCGATCTATATATTTCTTCTAACGAGGTGTTTCACATTAGCTATATTCTTTATTCACTGATTGTAAATCTTTCAATTTCTTATTAAACATCTTTCTGTTAATCGAATTTTATAGATCACGCATATTTGTTTTTCTTTTTTAATCTGGATCATAAAAATAGCCAGTCTTATGTCGTTAAATACAACACGTGTATTAGTCATTTGAGAAGTTAAGATCGAAAATGCAGGTGTAACTAAAATAAAGAAAATCTTGCGATAGATTAGACTTGGACCGGCACCAACTATCTTTATTGCGGTAATCTCGGAGGTGCGTTGCTCTTGGACTAACCGCGCTTAGATCAATTGTGTTATACCGCTCACGGGCAATAATAAACGGCCTGAAGCGGCTCGTTGAATAGCGGGCGAAGATCCAGGTAGCATTTGTCATAGGATTAGTAAAGTTCGCACGACTTTTTGCGATACAGAAAATATTCACGTGCAAAACTAAATATACTTGCTCGTGGGTGGTGTTTCTAACTTGCAAAAGTGCGATTATTTAATGGTTTACGACACCTTCGATCAGATGCCGAATGATTTGTAAGTGAACCAGTTTTTGATATCATATTTTCGCGTCGTCTAAATTATTTAAATGATGTTTCATATCGTACAAAACGTGACGTCTTTACGAGAGAACAACGTCCTGAAATAAATTAGAATTTCAAGTCTGCACTCAATTGAACGTAATTTTATCATCCTGGTGAAATGAGGAATAAATTTATTCTTTTCAGAGGATCAATTTAGAAACGATTCTCTGGTCTGTGTTTTACTTTCTTGAAATCGATACGCTATTAAGTAATGATTAAATAAAGATATTCCATGTATTATCTTCCTTTTTTTAAAATGAACTCGTTCAGTTATCGATTATTTATTAAAAGTGTGTAGGTAAAACGAGCGACTAACTGCTGCAGAGATTCTTTGTATCAGCTCCTCTATTAAATCTCCATCGGAAATTTATTTATTACCTTTGAAATATCGTCTTTTCAATTCGAGATAAAAGCATCGATTTTTGTCCATAAATCGTGACCGATTATATAGAAGTTTCGAACAATGAAGCGGGTACGTTTATTCAATTGAGAAGCAACCGACGACTCGTTCGTGGCACAAAGAGCTCGTTGCAACCGTGAACAAGAACTTCGTGCAATAATTAGCGATTAAAACGTTTGCCGAATGACGCTACATTTTTCTTTTCCTTCCTTTTTTAAATATCGATAGCAATTAATCTGCTCGACTGTGAACCATCGGAAACGAGCGCACTTATTAATCTCTCTTTCATTCAGCTCAATGAGTCCTTAATTAATTCCTTAATTGATGCAATATTACAAAAGATTTTATGCAAATTGATTACAAGTTCCTGATACTGTTCTTGTTGCTTCTTTTTTAAATCTTATACAGGGTGGTCCACGCAACGTGTGCACCGTTATAACTTCCAAAATATGCGTTGCACGAAAGAATGTTATATACAAAAGTTACATGGTTTAAAAAGGTACACTATGTAGTGCGTTAATTTTTTTTATAGGTAGAGGCGTTTCGGAGATTTGAAGGTCAAATAATTCAATACTCTACATATATACAATACGATACTTTACCATATATTGGTATAAAAAATATAGTATTCTGTTTAAAAAAATAAAGTTGACCTTGAAATCTCCGAAATGCCTCCACCTATAAAAAAAAATTGACGCACTACATAGTGTCGTCTTTTAAACCATGTAACTTTTGTATGTAACATTCTTTCGTGCAATGCATATTTAAGAAGTTATAATGGTGCACCCATTGCGTGGACCATCCTGTATATTCATAGTTGACTAATACTTTACCGATTCGAATACTTGTTTAAAGTATCTCGTTCACTTGAAAATATGAATTACGACAGAACAAGAAATCATCAATATTCGCAATTTTTCACGTTACTGATTATTAAAAAAACGCACTGATTGAAACTCTCAATTTGGACTATTACATAATTTTAATAGTTCCCCCTCAAAAAAACAAATTCACATACAACTCGAATAAAAGCCACCGTAATCGACTCTTCTTCATTTTTTTCGATCTCTTCGAATTTCGATAGTGGCAACGGATTATGATAAAAATCATTCAACAGAAGATTCTTCTTCAATTTCAACCGATTAGAAACGCCATTCGCCCTCTCTCCCGTTTCTGCCACCGTTCAACTAATATTAATTTATGGAAGTTCAAAGTAGTTAGTACATATAGTTGCAATTTTTGCTGCCTGTACCTACATCGAAACGTTATGAGGCCCCATTTTTTTCGCATCGTTTCTTTTCTCCCTACTTTCGTTGTGTCCTTCCCTCGTTCCTACTCGGTCCCATCCCTATGTACGTGGTGCAATCCTTTCCTCTCTTTTTCCCGTGCAATATACATGATTATCGTTGTCAGCGATTCGACGGAAACCGACAATCCATTGATGCACGACGTCTGCGTTGTCGACCTCTTCCTCTCTCTCACCCGCGACTCGTCCGGCCGTGAATTATCGTCGAGCTATATTTTATATACATACGATATGTACGAGCGTTTTGTACTTCGCGCTTTGGCCGCGCACGTCCAATTATGGCCGTCGAGCATCCTCTTCCATCGATATTAAATGATAATTTACGGAAAGCAGCGGAACCGTTCGACGCGTTGCCGCCACGTGATACAGTGTCGGCGAGCCACAGAGAGAATCGGGAAGGATGGATTTAATAAGTGAGAGACGAATAGCCGGCCGACGAATGTAACCTTGTGACGATAAAAAAACAAGGGACTGTGTATGACCGAATGATTCATGTCGCCGGATACCAGGGAAACACGGTTCTTTATGACGGAACACAGTTTTTGGTACGTGTTCGGTATAGTAATGAATGTTTGCATTGTTTTCGCGTGGGCAGATGGACGTTTCGGTCAGTTCAGAAATGTAAAAAATTGCTGTTACACTGCAATAGTTTTTTAGGAAACGAGTATTTAAAAACAAGTCGTGCACGTGAATTTTTATATAGATTTTAAATTAGATTCCTAGCCTGCGAACATATTTTCGGTGCTGTAAAACTACAAAATCTAAAAACTATTGTCTTTTTAATAATTAACGATATTTTTTACTGACTCATTTCGATAGTATGTATGAAATTATCTCACGCGTGCAGAGAAGATCGGTCTGAAACAATTTTGCGAACGCGTGAATTACCATTTGAAATAACAGGAGATCTGAATCATCTGTGGTCTCTCTCGTGGAGCCCGTTTTCTTTCGTATCTCTCTCTTATTCTCTATTGGAACCCTCTTTACGTACTGCACCCTCGCCTAGAAGTCATCCCCAGTTTCCTACTCCCGAGAGCTATTAGTCTAAACAATATGGCTGCCAAACGCAGAAAACAATCAATAGCGAGCGTGATGCGCCAACTAGTTGTATAATTTAATTAAGATAACTAAGGGCCAAATCGAACGTGATCTCGGGGCTTTGTCTTACGCTTACTGACATATGCTGAAGTTTGTTTCTCAAATATCGTTTATTTTAGAGTTTCCTTAACACTAACACTTCCCCTCATCGGAGTTAACTTAACTTATACATAATTATAAGATAAAATAAACTGCTTAGACAAGTTGAATATTTGAAGTGATGCTATCATTGGTGAGTCTAAAAGAGACAGGCACTTGAACAAAAAAAATTGCTATACAGTAACGAGGTTGCTTTCTGATTTTTAAGCCATGATAAAGAAGTAATAATTCAGGCTACCCACTAGAAAGTGCATATTCGATGATCAGGATGAGATCTTTCATTTCAAGAAGAAAATACCATAATTACTGATAATGGATTTAATTAAAGAGAAAACTGTTGTATGATTAATCAAGTCCGTCCTGTGAAAATTCTTCTAAAATCATGTATTTCTACCAATTTTCCTATACACAGCGTTATTTACAACTATTTATATCCCACCGTGTAATTATTTAAGTAGGAAACTTCTACCGACGTTTAGTCTCAGCTCGTGGTATTCTGCAAAGGCGAAGAAGCCTGTTGCGCAGTCCTCTATTATAGAAGCTGTGAATTCCTAAACTTACCCTGATGACTATTTTGGACATTCGTTAGCAATAAGGTTATCTAAATTATAAATATGCATAATCTGAAAATGGGTGTCAATATCCTTGATCTTATTCCTCCAACGCGATAGAGGATTGTGGCTGATAATATTTTTATATGTTTTCTCCGAATGACACGGAAAGCTCACGATGTCACCAACGCATGTGCTACACCTCGGCAATCGGTTTCAATCTAGAGGGATGCGACCTCCGGTTTTAGGGTTAAACGTATCCTGTTTTCACGGTGTAAAGTTAGACCAAGTAGAGCACCATTGACACCGGAAAATAGTTAACTGACAGCTGATTGGTTAGTGGCTCGGCAGAACAGATTATATGCAGTGCGAGGCAGAAAAGTTTTCGTAGGAGTTAAACGGTCAATGATTAGCGGCGAAAGCCGTAGCAAGCCATCATCGATGTGGACTACAATCGTCAACACTTTCAGCTTCGAAGCAAATCAACAAGTAGATTGTAATAGTTTGCCACACCGAATTTGTTGACGATTAAAATTTCCAACGATAACGAAACGGACGGAAATAGATACTCGTGAATTCTGTGCAAAGCAAATTGCGAAATTCTGTGATCTTTCAAGATTTGATCAGTCATGTTACCAGAAGCATGTGTAATATGCGATTCGTTTTCATCGAAGCGATTAGGACACTTGAATATCTAAGATCATCTGTCAATCTCGTCAGGCAGACATTTGATCTTCACCGCTCGATAGAGAAATGGCATATGTTGTGCATAGGTCTAAAAGACACGTAGGGGAACGTTTGGAGAGACAAATGGAAACAGTACGGTACTCACCTTTCTTGGGTATCAGGGATTTTAGTAGCATAACAGCGTTTTCGTCGCACGCCCAGCCATGCATCTTCCTGTAGCTATCGCGGCCTTTTTCCGTCAGCTTGTCCCACGGCTTCGGTTTGCTCAGCAACTCGCTAACGGTTCCTTGGCTGAGTCCAAGGATGTATTTGGCAAACAACCTTTGACCGATGTTGTGTATCGACAGCAACTCCCTGACCCTCCTAGCTATGTGCAGCGTGTCCAAATTCTGCGAGGCGTACTTGTCCATGTTGTATCGTAGCATTTCTTGGAGCCTGGCCTCCATGGGATCGCCTTTTGGGATGAGCGATTCGCCCAGCCTCCCGGCCATCCCGGCAGCCCCGAACTCGTCGCTGAATCGAAACGGATGCGTCCTCTCATCGAATCGAAACGGACTCTTTAGTGTGTCCAGCACACTCAAACCGCCGATGTTATTGTTAGCCAGATGATGGCTGTTATTGTTATTGTGACACGATTCTTGGTCTGCCGGACTCTTTGGCGGCGGTGCTGTCGGGACGGCAGGCGTCATGCTCCCACCATTGATCGATGCCGAAGAGGTCGTCGTCTCGATCATCGAAGTGGGCGGTTGAAAGCTTGGCGGTGATGTTAACGCGGTTGTAGAAGACGGCGTCGGCGGTGCGGGCGTTTCGTGGCCCGACACCGGTGTCGGTGCCTTCTCGGCGTCAAGACAACTCAACGGCGTTGTTCCTAACGGGGTATTCGATTTTGCTGGCGTGTTGGAGCTGGACGACGGATCCGTTGGCGATGGAAGATGATTCAGACTATTGGTACTGGTCGGCGGATGTAAACCGATCAATGGCTGTGCTTGCTGTAACTGTTGCTGCGACAACTGACTCAGCGTAGTCGATTGTTGCTGCTGCTGTTGCTGCTGCTGTTGCTGCTGCTGCTGCTGCTGTTGTTGTTGCTGCTGTTGTTGTTGCTGTTGTTGGTTCATGATGGACCTCTCCAACGTCCGCCTCCAGTTGGCGACGATTTCTTCGCCGAGGAAGGAGCCGAAGGTCTCGACATTTTGAAGAGGGGGTGGGAAGAGGAGGCTGGACGTCGTCGAAGTGGCCGAAGACGGTGTCGGAGTGGAACGCGGTGGTATGGAGACTGCTGCCGGGGGCGGCGGGGGTGGTTGTTGGGGGGAAACGTGGGACGAAGGCGGTATACCCCCGACCCCGTGGGGCGAGGCGGTGGAGGCGCGCTGCAGGGGTGACGATAGTCCACCTGCAACCACCAAAATACAAGGGACCGCGTCAACACGAGCTCACACACGCAACCTAGGATTTAGTCTTTACTCGTGTCGTCTGTCGTGGCAGCCGGCAATCTTAAGTTCTTCGGTAGCTTCCTGGACGATAGACGACGGACCGAGACTCTCTTTTTCGACGCTTCGTCGCCTGATCCGTACGCAAACCCACGCAAACGAGGAACAACGTGGCCCAACGAGAGGAAAAATATCGTGTCTCAGTCAAACTGGGTTCAAGTCCCTCTTGATGACATTGTTTTGTTCTGTTTTATTTTGTATATTTTTCGAAACGAATCTCGTCTTCTCCTGCCTTGCAACCGGGCTCTCTCGAGTTTTCTCGTTCGCAAACGATCAAGGAGGATATACGATATCGGTCCATGGAATTTTTAGACGGTTTTTAAGTCCCGCCGGAGGAAGGAGGATATTCTCGTCCCTCGAAAGGTGACAATGCGAGATATTGGGCAGGATTAACGCGTTCTACAGAATCCGGAAACGATGCCGTCCGATTTTCTTCTCTGTAGTGTTCACGGGGCTTCTCTCTCGCTCTGTCGTTCATTGTCTATTTCCCGTCTAATTCATTTAACGATCTTTGTTCATGAAACAACGCTTCGACTCGGACAAATACCACCGCAACGGAGCGAGGCAATACACCGTCCATAAATTTGCGTGTACGAGGTTTGCGTTCCCCAGCGTGCAGATGGCTCGTAGTCGGGTTGAGGTAGGCGGGTTGGGTGTTTGGTCCTCGGGCGGTGTGAGTTGGATTTCAGGAATGATCAGAGACGTCCGTCCATCCAAAGGAGACCGACGTTTGGTAAGGTACGCGGGTATCGGGAGCATATTGTACGTATACTATCGTGCGAGTTACGTTAGTATCTTCTACAACGGCACGTTGATTCACGCACCACAGCGAGAGAGTAGCTCGAAAAATGTGCAATGTAAGCGGTAAGGGATCCCGGAGAAATAGGCAGAACACGGAATCAGACGGATATTAAATGAAAAGTAATGAAAGAAGAAGGAGATGAAACGAAGTACGAGAAAGGGGAGACAAAAGCGCGATAGCGACAGAGAAAATAAGAGAAGTGGATAAACAGCAAAACAGAACCACGATGATAAAACAGTGGAGTGAACGAAATAAGTTAGCGAGAAGATAGTACGGAGAGGGAGAGAGAATAAAAAAGGGAGGAGAGAAAGAGAGAGTTAAAAAAAGAAGTGCGAACACAATGGCAAGCAACAGTTATTTTGTTGTTCCTTTTCTCTCGGTAAGCTCCTTCAGTCATCCCTCGTTCTTTATAAAAGCGTCCGCGTTGCGTGACTCGTGTCCTTTTTGTATTGTTACACGATACCGAGCCCTTCGACGTAGCCTCGAAGAGAGAGAGAGTCGGGAATTGAAAACCAGAACTTTAGCGCAGGAATTAGTAGCGGCGATTCTATGTATCCACAAGGAAGTCCTTAACAGTATCTCGTATTTTGCTAGTAAATGATCTAGCTGCGACTGGCAATAGAATATCTCGAGCAATTCCTGATCTAAAGCGGGCGCGATGATTTATTCAAGAAGTCCTCGATACAGCTGACAGTATCGACAAATTGATTTTAATTTGAAAAGAATAGCGCGAGATTTGATTTTTAAATGTTATATGTATGCTATACATATATTTATATACAATATATATATAGCGGAACAATGCCGGGAAAGTGATTTGGTCGGACTTACCGAGGGCGTCCGGAGTGCTGGATGGCTTCAAGCTCTCGGTTTGCTGAAGCGCCTTTGAGCGTTCCATTAGAAGGTGCTCCAGGCTCTTGCCGGGCTCGCCGGTCGGGATCTGCGAGAGATCGACCGACCTTAGCGCGTTTATCTCGCGTTTTAGGTCGTCATAGTCCCTCTGTCTTTCCAGTTTACTCTCCAGTCTGTTAATGTGCTGTCTGCGAGCCTCGAGTTCTTCCTCAAGCCGCGCCGTCGCCTGTGCGCTCGTTTCCTGAAGACGCTGCAGACTCTGCTGTAACCTGGACACTTCCTCAACCAACTGGCTGATCTGCAAGCAAACATTTGGTTCGCCAATTAATTCGTTCCACGACTGAAGGCATTGTACATTAGAAAACGTAAGAATGCGAATGAATAAATGAATTTGTACATCACTAAATGTTTGAACATTATCTGTTAAAAGATATTAAGGCTTCGCACAGTCTAACTAGATGACAGTTCGACAGGCTCTAAGAAACGGTGTAACATTTAGAGAGACTGTCGATCGCGAAACAAAATAAATATCGCAGACGATTAGAATGACACTAGTACACGTATATTCATAGAGAGTATCATTATGAAAACCCCGAATCTCCTTACCTGAATCGTTGTTAGACAATAGCACTGTCTGACACTAAATATAAAATTTTTAGTCATTTCATTGAAATTATATTCCTGCAAATACTTTTATTGACCTCGCTGTACGCGTTACCTTACAACTATACAAACGAGAAAGGAGTATGATCGTTCCAAAAAGATTATCAAAGTTTTCAATTCCCCAAAGCGTCTTCGTGTTTTCTCTGTATTCATTAATTAATTTACACTCTAGCCGTACCGATAAAATGAAGCCCCAGTCGTCTCGCGAGTAATTGTACAAAGTATCATCGTATATCGCAACGGTATCGGTGGTGGTTAAGCGAGGCGAGCTCACCAATCGGTACCTGTTCCCGATTGTCATGAAGCGAACGCGAACGTAATTACATTACCATTCGATACAAATATAGAATCACATTCACAGAATCCGCAGCCATGGCCGCCTGTCCTTTCCGTCCCCTTGAACCGCCACGGTCCGCTTCCGGGGGTCGTTTATCAGCGAGTAAGTAGAAGCTCTTTATTAATTTTATCGAATTGATTGTACCGAATCGATATCAGCCGTTTTAGAGGATGGGATAACTTTAAATCTCCTCGGATCCGAATGTAATTACCGACGGATTAAGTTACGCTTGCTCGTGTCATATCACTTGCACTTTTACGATAATTATTATCAACTTGTCTTTTATGACTACAATTTTATCAAATTATTATGTTAATCCTTGAAATAAGAAATACTTGGGGCTGATTAAATTATCACACTAGCTCTTAGTTCCATTCCACAGTTCCTTTGCATAGCGCAAATAATGCAGTGATTAAATTGAATTGTCCAGTTGCACATCAATTATTCTAATTCTGAGTAAACTAATTAATCAGACGAGAATTCGAATCGCATCTAACAATTTTATTCGAGCTCGAATGAGTAGGTATGAATACATGACTGTAAATGCGGTCTGGAGAAAAAAGATGCAATGGGTGGGCGAGAAAGAAAAAAGATAATATAGAGAGAGGCCAGAGAAAACAGGCAAAAAAGGGAATGAATGGTAGATCAGGTAGAGGTAGAGAAATAGAGGAAACAGTCGGAGAAGAAATGCTGTAAAATCAGGGCAAATGCTTGACGATAAGTATTTATAAAAACAGTAAGTATAATGTTCTGTCTAGGACATTATAATGAATGGTATTATATGACCAAAATCTCTGAGAAATATACATATAAAGAAACATTGATACATGTTTCATATAGTGCCAACTCTGCTGATTTGACGACGTCTAAGCAATTTAATATTATAATATATCAGGGATTTTAGTCATTGAATCTTGATGTGTAGGGCGAAGAAGAATGTGCAATTTGAGAATCACGAAATTCTGCGGATACCATTGAAATTGAAGCTTCAACCTTCAGATGTAAGACTACATAGCATCAAAGTGGAATTAAATAAATGTCAAGGCATCATGTATTGCATTAAAAAATCATGCAGACATCGATATGTACTATTAATTTTACTCATAATAATGAAACAATTTTATTTTTACACAGTAAAGTACAATTTAAACGAATTGTTATTTTGCAAACACGATAATCGAAACATCAATGTCATCGATATTTGCGACACGAACGAAGGTATTCCTTTGATTCCTGTGATGAACATCAGTCGAGCTGCATCATAGGTGTAACCAATCGACTTGCGGCACGATCAATTGCAATTAATCGCGAGCGCTCTAAAACTTTCGAACCGAAATCCATCTACATCTACGTGTTACGTGACCGGCTACACTCGACGAAAATATCTGTAGCGAGAGCGTGCAGAGGGTAGGTGGCTAAAGGTGGAAAGAGAGGAAAAGTGGAAGAGAGAGAGAGAGAGAGAGAGAGAGAGAGCTAACAGCAGCCGAGAGGGGGACGATTTTAAACCTGAATGCGTTTTGCACGGTGCAACGGGCGATGCGAACGAGATCGTATCAATTGTTTTTCCCCGGTGAGGCATCATCCCTTTTCCGGGGGTTAATTGAGGAGCAAAGCCTCAATTTCGCGGAATTCACGCCTCCGGCATGCATCGACAGGTCTAGCCGATAGAATGAACTGCGGATTTTTTCTTTTCTTTCTTGTTTCAACGGTGTTTAACAAACAGACGTGCCTTCGTTTTTTCTTCTCTCCCATTTTTCACACTTTCCTCTCGAGGAAATGCGATTGCAACAGTAATTGAAGCGTGCTAAAAGAGAAGCGTTGTCGAGCTTGACGATTGCCTTCCTTAAAAATTAAATTACAAATCCGCGTCTTTTATTTCTGCACTTATATAATAATATACAAGATTCTACATGTAGTATTATATTTATAACTTTTATGGGGAAAATTATTGAAATTGTATTTTTTGCATAAAAATCGTACGTATGTTAAATTGAGCTGAAGCATAAAAATATTGATGCGTTACCATTAATCTTTAGACCTTGGCAACATAACACGATACTATGTTGAAGATGCGGTGTTCGATATAATGTTTAGTTTATTCATCAGGGGCAGTTACCTGACAATTGTCCTCCATTTTAGTCGCAATCGATATACGCCTACAGCTTAAAGTTACCTTAGCCCGTGTTTCGATCACACGACGACGGGGTCGGCGGGTTACAGATAAGTACGCATCGACGTTCTATACACGTGAAGCGAACGTGCGCGGGGGGGTAAGTGGGTGTAAGTTCCCAAAGTTGTTCGTAATAATGTCCGCCATTAGTAATGGGGTAGGTTATCGCTTTGCGAGCGAAGCTGAGAGGAAGGACAGTTGGAATTAACAGCGTGTCGATATCGTCGTACTTATCCCCGTGAATAGGGACAATCAACCAAATGAATCTTTTTCAAAAATAGGGAAAGTAAAATTCTTACATCTAATACAGACTTAGAAAGATTTTGTGTAGATTATTTTATTAAATTCTATTCAACAGCGAAATTGCATTAGCACGATTTAATTATTGCTGAAAACGTTCAGCAGCTAATTTTGTATTTTGATTGTCCTACTTAATTTTCATCTGTATTTCTAATACGAAGAAATTGCAGAATTGAACATAACAATATTCTGAAATATTCGATTTCATAAGCCATTTGTTTAGGATGTATCGTCGCGAGAAGTGAATAGCGGTAAATTGTCCCTAACGACTTGACGCTGTTAAATACTCAATTGGGCTTGCCGGATTTGCCAGAGGAGAGACGAGCATATCGTCACGCTACTAGAAACTCAATCTAATGACCGCGCTACTAGAAATTTACTAGGTCTTATATACTGCTAGAAATTCAATTAGCCAGCGTGCTCCTAAGGAATTAGTAGATTACCCGGCTATCAGAAGCTTAATTCGAACCGCTGCTGCTCTCGAACTAACGGTGGCCGCGTTGCTTCAGGAGAGCATCGATAACACGAACGAACCGTTTTACGTTTCGTGTCCGCGGATTCGTTAAATTTAATGTCCCTCGGTCGTTCGTAAAATCTGCGGTTCCCAATTGTTCGGATCCCGTACTCGTTGCTCTTCGTATTGAATTTCGATCTTGCCCTAGATCTCAGATCGGCTTGTGGCATCCTCGCTGAATAGAGCTATTCCATGGACAGGAGAGATCATACATTTTTTTGTCCCGCTTTTTGATCATTCAATCCGTCTGGCCGATATGTTGCGGTAATGAAAGCTACGAGTATACGAGGATACGGTTTGAGGCCAGTAAAATCGTACTGTGCTTGAAAAGACTACAAAAATATAAACTGGATGCGCACAGGAGAAATCCGATATCATAAATTTTTGATACGTTCGGTTGGGAACCGAACCACACGTTAAAATGTATCGATCTCTTCGGAAGCAAGAGGTTTCGAAATAATAGGTGAGAAGTTAATCTAGCTCGATATAGGTATAGGATACGGATAATAGTAGAAACGAAAGATATTAAAATATACAACGTGTGTTCCATGCTCTTCCTGTTCTACTCGTCTCATTATCTTCTTTTACTTTTATCGGGAGAGAGAACAGAGAGGAACCTGCGTAATCATAATTTTTATGATTCATCGTTCTTTCTCTCTGCTTCCCCTATCTATACCTCTTGTACCTTTTCATGGGGAACAATCTAACCACCGTGCATAACTTTTATCGGTATCAATTCTTCGAATCATTTAACGTTTCTTGTTTAAAGCTACTCTTTTATTTACATTTACTCATTTATATTTTATTGTTTAGAAATTTTTAGTAGCATTTATAATAATAATAATAATATGTTGCTCCCGTCTCTCAACTGAAAGGAAATAAAGTAATACAAGAATTTTAAATAATCGAGCTTCCCTTTTTTCTCGAAAAACAGGGCGTAATCACGTAGCATCGTTCGACCTATTATTTCTTCCGGTGACTCGGTGCTGCTCACCCTCGACTACCCGGAGGAATCTTCGTGTTGGGACAATGTCATTGATAGAAGCAGCAATTCTCGTTAACGGGATCCTCGGCCGAAAGGGGACGACGACGACGAGTCAGCGTGCGCACACGGCCAGTGACCACGAGAAACGGGTTGCTCTTTAGTGGTATGAGGTGCCGTTACGGGCAAGGCGGGGGAGGGGGTAAAAACAAGCGAGGCTTGATCGATGGTCGCGTAGCGTGGCGGGGGCAGCGGTGGCTAGGACGAAGGTGAGTCGGACCGGAAGACATGATCGGCCGTATGCAAATTAAAGCGGAGCCGAAGGCGTCGGGGGTGAGAAGTCGAGCGAGAGAAAGGGAGGGAGAGGGCAGCTGGGAAAGGGGTTCGAGAAAAGGGGACGGTGTCGAGTCGAGCGAGGCTCCAAGTAGCTGGCCTCGCGTTGCCATTGTTTCTTGACCGTCGATCATCTCCTTCAACCCTCTCTCTGCTCTCGGTCGGCGCGGCGCGACGCGGCGCGCGGCGTGGTAGCCCCGGCACAGCGCCGTGATTTTTGCTATTTGCATCATACACACAGGCGTCCGAGGGGCCTTTGTTTGTCGAGCTATTGATCACATTTTCTCCCGCGGTATAATCAATCTTCACGCACACGGCCGCAGCCCTTCTCGCACTTATGTACCTCGTACGGGGGGCGCGCACACGTGACCGCGGAAACGAGTACGTGTGCGCGACGGCACGCAGGGGGTGCGCAAGGAGGCCGGTTGCTTCGTGTATTAATTTTCGTTGCCTGTCCACCAATGATGCGCTGCGAGGGATCGTTATAGCCGCAGGAGTCCGCGTGCTTCCGCCGCGAATCTCCTTTCTTCCACCACCGACGGTGGGACGCGACGAGGGGATAATGCGAGTTTTGGCCGATGCTTGATACTGTATATACACGCGGCTGGATCGCGCGCTCGAGTGTTCTTTGTTTTGCTTGTTCAATACTGATATCGACTTGGTATGGTAAGAGTTTTTAAGTGATGAAAAACTGAATTCTTTCTTTGTTTCCTCTTTGTTCTTTCCTCTTTTGGAGGAATGTTTACCTTCTAAAGATTGAGAAGACAGATTTTTAACAGATAGGGGACTCTGGTTTTCTTTATGATCCTGATTCGAATCATGGAAATTATTTGCCTTCTACCGGTGATATAATGGGCCGAACTTAATCACATCGTTACTTAAGAATTCTCAGAACGATTAAAAGGTCAAAAATGATGTTTCTAACAAAAGTTGATCGGTATCTTAAGCAACAGAATCACATGCGAATGCGGACTATCTCTTCTGAGATTGAAATCGCGAGATCACGATCTCGAATTTTCCCATAGTACGTGAAAGATCGCCGACCTTCCCTTAGAAGTTAGAGCAGCCCCGTATCCCGGTGATGTAGAGGATCTCCTAGGTTCTCCTTTTCTCGCCACGGGAGAATGCCAATTAAAAGCCGAGCTCGGAAAGAAAGCCCAATCGATAGAAGGCGGCTATCCCTTTCTCTCCTTTCTGAGCCCACTCCCAGCTCCTCTTTCCCTTGCTTATTCTGATTCCCTTTCGCTCTCACGATGGGGGTAGCGAGGCAGTCGGAGCCGAAGGGTTGCCCAAACTGGGAAGTGGGAATTATGGGCAGGATTAATATGCAAGGACTGGATACGTGCGGTGGCTGGGGGTGGATGGCGAAGCAACAAAAGGGGTCGAAGGGGAAGCGCGGGAAGCGGGAAAGGGGCTGCGTTCTGTCTTCGTCCGTCTGATGTCGAGGCGAAGAGCCTCGTTTCCCTGCTTGTCCTTCCACCCCGAACCACCACCCCCCGCCGCCCTACCGGCTCGCATCTCATCCCCACCATCGCCTCCTTACAGGATACACGGCTAACGGACACCCCTATCGATTTTACAACTCGATATATGTGAATACCCACTTGTCTAATGACTGATCGGGCTTCGAGCTCAACCCTTTCCCACCGACTCACCCCTCCCGCCGGTCGGCAGAGCTTCTCCGGCAGCTAGCCCCGATGGCGTAGCCGCTCACCCTCCGCGGCGAATGTATCTCGCCTCATTACACCGACTACGTGCCTATGGCCGACATCTCGCGCTGCATCGACGCGCACAAAAATCCACCCTGACCCCTGCGATCTTTTTTCATCTGCCGCTTTTCTTTTGCTTCTTTAGCGAAAGAAGAATCGTTCTACTGTCGTTTTTCACGATATTTCCGATGCAATGTTTGTAGGTATATACTCAATCATCCAATTTTTCAGAAAGCACGTTCGTTCCTCAACAAGTTTCAATCGTAATGAATATTTGCTGAACCATTTTACTTTATCCTCGTTCGAACTGACCTACATCCAAGATAAAGCACTTACATCGATCCGTTAATATTGATAATCGGTGACGATTTTATTTTTCCAGACCGCGTCTCCGAGATTGTACTGAAAAATGTTTATGAAGAACTATTTTATACCAGCGTTATCCGCGAACCGTAGAAGGCGAAACGAAAGTAGGGGTGGAGACGCGAGACGAATAAGTGGAAGGGGTGGTAGTCGTAACGTAACCTGGCACGAAGGGTAGAAGGCAGAATGTATGATATTTTATTTTAGCGTTCTTCTGGGCGCCGCTAGATAAGCCTCCGAGGATTTATGCTTATTACGACCGAGTACCAGCGAGGGCACTCTTTGCCGAAACCGTTTCTGTACAACGGTACTCCCCTTCCCCTTTTGTTCTCCTCTCATTTATTTGTTCTCTCACTCTTACAGACTGTCTCTCTTTCTCCTTCTGTTTCTCGCTCTTCAGTGTCGTTGCTCTTTGTTACAGAGAGAACTGCTCTTTCTCAGTCTCAGGCTCACCCTCTTACAGTTTCGTTTTCTTCCTGTCATTGTTTCCGCGACCCTCGATTCCTTGTTTCTTTAGGAAACGTTTCTTGTCCTCGGTTCTATTTCTACAGGCTCTCTCTTTCCGAAGGCTCACTAATCTTTCGATTTCCTTGCTTTCATACTTTTAAGCTAAGCTTGATCAGTTTACATTTCTAATTCATGTTAATGACTAGATAACAAGATCCTTTATTTTATTTTCTTAATTTAGGATCGTGTAGACATAAAATATTTGTAGGAAAAAATGAAGAACGTGGCGAACTTGTTATATGCACTCAATCATTACTTATTTATTACATAAAGAGCTTGAGATGAGTACTTGTCGTTAAGAAAGATCAATAAATTGCAGAGCTCTTTCTTAAATAATCATGAAAATCACTTCTTGTCGGCAAAAATTAATTAATATGTAGAGAATCTCTTCGATTGGATGTGATCATTTCCTTGTTCCAATATTTCTTCACGACAAGTGGTCAGAGTAATATAATAACTCCTGCTCGACCTTATTCGTATTAACCTGTGCATTCCCCACACTTTCTGTATGAACATGAACGCCTTTGATTTCCGATTATTTTTATTACTTAAATATGTAAAATATCTACAAATTTTAATGTGACAAGCAGATTTAAATAAAATTCAGTTCTTTTGCGTTTGATAAGCCACACCTGCAATTTATTTACTTTTATTCAAATTATTAAGTTGATCAACCTCTGAAGATAATAAAAAAGATGGATATTATTATCAGCACATTTCCGAATGTGCAATCTGCTTATTACTAGAAACGTTCGACGTATGAAGTGTTTGGCGATGTTCATACCAGGAGGAGAGAGGTCGACGATCGCGACTCGCGAGCATTCATCGTGTTTTGCGTGCAGCAGTCGTGGCTGCCGCGCCGTATTGTCGCGTTGGCTAATGAGAAAGTTGCGAGCACCGCACGACCAAACGACGAGATCTGGGGTTGCGATTGACTATGCGATTTTATGCTTCAGTCTGGACTGAACTCACGTCACCCTATCAATGGCTCGGAATCCCTTCTTCGATTGTTCGACGGGGCAATGTACTGAACTTACGATTAGTTTTCATATCTCGCGTTTTTGTAAATGGATAGTCATATTTCATAGCAGTTCTTAGAATTGATTTCTCGTATATCTTATTTGTTAGATGGATCATTAAGAAAAAAATAGGAGTACTTTTTCTTATTTATTATATTATATAAATTGCATTTTTGAGTTACGAAAGTTTTTAATTTTATTTCTCCATGTTGTCTCTTAAACCGGTTTATAACGTAATGAAAGAGGAGACAAAATGGAAAAATATAGTATCGCCACCCTCTAACGCAAAAAAGCTATTTGGAAAGAAGCTGGCGAAGCAATCCGAGGGAATAATTTAAAAAGTCTCGAACCAAGAAACCCGATACATACGCGTACCCGTCGCGAAGCGTGGAAACTACATGTATAAAAGCGAATATCACAGAGACGCATACACGCGCACGTTACACGTCCAAGCCGAAGAGATCGCCGAGAATCCGGCACCGGGGGTTTCCTTCGCGTGGTCTAATTGGTGGATCCGAAGGGTGGAACTTCCCCGTAAAAACGAGCGCGATATCGAACGTACGTGTCCGCCGACGTTATATGGTTCCGCGTATGATACGTGTCGTTACTCACCCCCTCGGTCTCCCGCAAGAGGGAACCGCACCCCGTGCCACCCCTGGCCGCCCGATGCCGGGCAATGCAAATCTCTTTTTCTCCGCGCGTCTCGGTTTTAAATGCCAACCCCCTCGCCCCCGTTCTCCATCTTCGTCCGATCTCGCCCTCTTTCTCCCGCTCCTTCTCTTTCCCTCGTTCCGTCTGCGCGTCCCTTACGCGGTCGGCTACCCTTTCCGCCTATATCGCTTTCTACCACCGCTTCCACCCCCGTCCCGCTCTCGCTCCCTCCGCCCGCGCCCATGCCGCATTTGTTCTTTCCACGGGCCAACTCTGGCAGCGTCGCAACCCTTCCTTCGCGGCGTCGCCCGCTCTTTTTGTCGTTGCGGCTTATTCGATATATTGTAGCGCGTCTCCGGACAGGGTGGAGGGAACGGGGGCGGAGAGTGGGGGCGGATATCGGAGACAAATGACGGACGGGCAAAAAACCAGCGGACGCGGGGGACAATTTGCTAACTGTTGATCCGTGAGGGGATCGAGGGATAACGCTTCCCGCGATGTAAGGATCCAAAACTTCTTTCAAAGAAACTAAGTAAAAGAGCGACACTCTGACGGATAAGACTTTTCTGTTCTCTTCTGTTAATTCCGTGGGAATATTCATTAGAATTCGGCTTACCGTGTGATATAAAAATCGCAATCTCTTTGTTTGCCTCGGGGCATGAAAACAGTGTTGTAGCAAATATTTGCAGAGTGACGTACACGACATAAAACACTGCTAACTTTTACAATGCTAACTACGGTATTGAATAATTTAAGACATCTATTCTATTATATATATGTTTTATGTGTATTTAGAATTTGAGATAAATACATTTTTCATTACAACTGTACAAATCGTTCTCGTAATGCATTTTGCTTCCTCGACAAAAGTGTCTGTAATAAAGTTAGACAGGCATGGATATCTCAGGATAGTACGAATTATCATAATTTAATCGAAATCCCTGAATGATTTTCTTCGCATTGCCGAAACCGCAGAACGTGGCTCCGAAGCGTCGCGGTTCGTTCGTGATGACGAGGGTGCCGCGAGATATTGGAGACAAATGACGCTGCAAAAAACAACCCTCTTGACGCGGCTTCCCGCCTGACCGGTTACACTTTGAATGGCGCGGCTGTCCGGTGGAATAAAGTTCAAAGTATATCCTTCTTACAATCGTTCTGGAAGCAAGGCTAAAACTAGCTTCCGAACAACGATTCTTGGACGCGGGGCGGTTGGTACGCGTTGTTGAATTTTATCATTGCCACGCGATCTCTCGCAATACTACTCGCCCGTGAAGGGGTAGGGGTGGGTACCTAGGCACGGGCGGGTTGGAACTGAAACGCGGGGGAGGAGGAGGAGAGAATGCTCGTGGTACGGGCTAATGAACTCCTCATTGATTGGTTAAAATTTCGTTAATACTCTGACGTGTGCTTCCATGGCTCGCGTCGGCTCCTCAGAGGTATACACACAACCCCTGCAACCCGTTCCTCTTTCTCGAGCCCACCTCGTTCGTCGACGAACACCCTCGTCTCACTTCTGGCCGAGGGTGAATTTCGAAGGGTGGCTGGAACGTTAGTTAGGCCTCTCCGCGGTGGTGGCTGAAGTACCAACACCACCACCACCATCGCCACCACTACCACCCTCTCTTGCCGCCTTTTATGACTGGAGGAAACTAACGAAATTTCCCTATCGGCGATCAATCCACCCCCGGGCCGAGCAACCCTTTTCATTGATCTACCGGCCTTCTCCGCTGAGGCTCAACCCCTTATCGTAACACCCTTTCGGCCGTGCGAGCGTCCCTCTCCGAATCACCCTCCACCCTCTCTCGTCCTCGATCGTTCTGTCTCTGCTTTTCTTCTTCCTGTTTCCATCCCCCTCCATCTTCATCGTACGCTCTGCGAAATATTACCATCGTCCGAGCGTGTCCCCGCGCCTGACGGAGGGTGCAGAAGAACCGGGCTTCGATGACGGATCTCTAATTTTAATATCGCTCCAGTTCGCTTTGAAGTGCCCTCGTTAGGCATGGGGGTGGACGGACCGACCGACCGACCGACCGAGGGCTTCTTCGCCCTCGCAGAACGCGATGGCAGACTTAACCTCGGTACCACATATCGGCAACGGCTACGCCTTTGTTAAAGACGCAATCTTTTAATTCTCACGGAGACGCAACGTTTGAATCTTTCACAGGCAATGCATCAGTTGCAATGATTATAATCTTCAGATCGTGACACATGAAGTAACATCGATATTTTCAATCGAATCCGCTAGTAAGTTTGTATAATTTCATGATCCTTTATTAAGTTGTTTGAATATTTCATTCGTGAATCTTTTAGTCTTATCAGGCAATCTTTATAATCTCATAAGCGACTGTTGAATAAGTATCGCATTTATCAGTACGATTGTATTATCATTTCGTTACAGTTGTGTGTAATGATATTTTAAAAACAGACGGAAGGAAAACGTATTCGTTAAAAGGTAATCGAAGGGGTGTGAGCCAGCTTGGAATTAATCCACCGAGCTCTTCACGTCAAGCTTTCAAACTATCATTCTCCCGTTACACTGGCAAAACGACGCAGCTGAAAAAGCAAGGCTCCGGGTGGATGAGAGAAATCCTTTTTAATAAAGCGGAAGGGTAAGAAGTGATGTCGATAATCGCTAAATTACCTCTGAATTCCTAGCGCCGCTATACCTTCTGCCAGTTTCTATAGGAATATACGTATGATCCGTTTTAACAACAAATTGATTACGCAAGTAGTAATTTAATCCCTCTTCAAATCGAATGCGGTGCGGTTTGTACGTCTGAAAGTAAGAGTCACCGGTTGCACGCGTTTTACGTTCACTTGAAGGTTTACGCGTTTCATTAATTTCGAAACCGAAGTTGTTCCCTTTTATTATTTCGCATTTATAAAACGGATGAACGATCTCAATATGCACTTGAACTATATGATTATAGCTTCCACTTTAAATATTCGATTTTACTATCAATATACGATATGAAAATCTCGTTGATCATCAAGTGGATTTTCATTCGCGATAGAATTACAAAAATAAAGAATCCAAAATTCTAAGTTCTAAGATTCATGGACGTGACCTCGACCTCGATGTCCACTTTGGAAATCTCTTGACTGGTTCAAAGACCGATGCACCAACGGTGTTGGTCGGCGGCGTAGCCGCGGAATAAGCGGCGGAACGCGAGACAAAGCACTTAGGCACAAGAGGAGTACAAGAGGGCAATGAAGGCAGAAAGAATAAGAAGAAGAAAGAGAAAGAGACGGTCGGCTGATGTGGCTACAAATGCGTAATCCCTAACCTCAGGCAACGACGACGACGACGACGACGACGACGATGGGGGAAAGATACTACTAAGAGGGGGGGAGAGAGAGAGAGAGAGAGAGAGATAGAGAGGAAAAGGAGGACGAGAAGGTGGTTGGAGAGGATCGAAAGAAGTTTCTGACCCGCTTACGGGAAGTGCGAGTCTCAGAGTTCCTGCTACTTCACAAGAGTTTCCGAAGTGGTGAAGCAGACACCACCGTCCTCCCTCCCTTCCTCGTTTCGTTGCCACAACCACCCCAAAGGCCCCTTCAACCCCCTCGCGACCGACCTGGTATCCTCCTTTCAAATACCCTACCACTGTCCAACGGACCGCGTTGTCGGCTCCTCGTTGTTTGCCTCTTTCGCAGGCCCTACAGAGAGTATATACGCGTTACAGGGCGAGAGAGAAGGAAAGAGAGAAAGCGGGGATGCAGGCTTTACTTTCGCTGAACGGAGTGAAAGTGAACGCAGCCACGTTCCGCGTGCAGTTGAACGCGCGCCGTTAACTGGGACGTCCGGTACGCGTGGCTCCCGCACGTCTATAGGCAAAACTGGGCCGCCGTGGAATTTCGAGCCGGCTTGTGCCGTTGCGATGGGGGAGCAGGATTACCGGCAAACGAGAGGGAAATCGTTCATAGTTTTTTGGCCGTTCCTCTTTCCCACTGATAATTTGAATAAACAGGTGAGCGTTGCTTTCCTGTTTTTTAATTCTTCTCCACTTCATATGATTTTTCACGTATAAAATTAAAATTTTGGTAGTTCTCAATCATCATTTGTAATAAACTTATAAATCGTAATTACTTTTTCAAAGTCTCACATCTCTCAATAAAATTGTAGCTCTGGGATTTGAACCGAGTTTGAACTAGATCTAACATTCATTCTTCTGAACAACTATCTGTTGCTGATGACAATTTCCAATAAGAATCTTTCGTTCGGACTTATTCAGTAATGGTCCGTAATCTAAGAATGATGTCGAGTTTGCGGACACAGTTAAAGGTGGATGAAATAGGTGAACGCGGCAGAATTCGGTCTCAAGCAGTCAATCGCGGTCTTGTAACACGCGAGACAAGTCGGTATCCCGCATCGAAGGTTCCGCCTGTGCTTAGGCTACGCGAAGTAGGATGAGAAATCGGAGGCTGGGTGGTTTAAAGGGTTGATAGTGGTGGAGGCGGTCGTGATGGTGGTGGAAGGAAGAAAGTGGGATGAGTGAGAGAAATAGATAGCGCCGGAAAGGGCGGCCGAGGGTGGGCGCAGTATAGGTAGCTTTAGCTTCATCTCGCTCGGTATCTTATGCCGATACCTAACTCTCACTCCGTTCTAACCCTTTGCCGGGCGATTCATCCATCCCCTTCTCTCTTTATTTGAGTATAATTATTGATTATTGGACGACGGAAGGCCGGTTACTCTAGGACGTGCAGAAGGCAGGGTTGGTGTAGGTACCAACGTTCGAGAGGGTTGGCTGGAGGTTGAAGAACGGTAGGAGGGTGATTAAGCTATATGCCTGGCATATCCCACCCCTTAGTATCACCCTCCGGTCTACCCCGCGCTCGCTCGTCCTCCTTCTGCGTTCGCCTTTCACTCACCCACCCCTTTGCCCGCCATCCGTTCTTCCGATACCACGGGGCCGCTGTCTCTCTCGGTCTTTCTGTACTGACAATTAGACTGATAGGTATATCTTAGTCTGCTATCGATTTGATTCCACCCTATCGTATAGGGTGCACCCGCACACCCGGGCGAAATTTACATCGTGTATGCTACAACGACGTCGATCGCGGTACCTTCCTACAGCAGCTACCTCCCAGCTCCGAATGGTGCCTGCCTGCTAACCGGTCCCCTCCCACCCCCCCTTTCCTGCCTTCTTCCCTGTTCTCGCACTCGTCCGTGTCCACCTCTCCGCCTTCGGAGCAGCCTTCGATTATAACCGAAACCCCTGCGCGCTGTCTCTATAGCGCCAATACATCCGCCTTCCAAGGGGTTGATTAGTGCATTACCACTCGAACTCGTTCTACTCCGTTCGACCGAAGAGGGAGAACATTCCCGTCGATCCCGTTCACACCGAATTCACGCTCGATCTCCCTGATATACCCATACAGACTCTCAAGTCCACCCCAAGCTCGTTTCGCTTTCTGTCTGTCTTACTTTGTTTCTTCAGCCGGAGGACGTTTTTTTCTCTCCGGTCCCCTCCCCTCCCTGTTATTGCCCACCCTGATCTGTCGGTATCCTCCTTTGCTTTAAACGTAATCCGCGGGGTCGGATCTTCCACGGAGTCAGTTACCGATCGGTAATTGTGAGATTAATTATGGAAGTTATACTCAACCCTCCGTCCACCCTCGAGCGCGTCCTAACTCCCGTGTATCCGGGATCGGACCACGATTAATTCGTAATTCCGCGTGGCGGGAAACTGCGTTGACTCACCTGCAACAGAAAGCGGGAATCACATGGTTAGTGGATATCATCGGAATCCATTCCTAATTGAAAACTGGGGATCTATTCGTTTTCATGGAAAGGAGGGTCGTTTTCGAGGTCGTGATGTGTAAATCTCAGGGGGCATGAAATAGGAAATGAGAAATTCTGTTGTATAACACGGATCGTAGGTTTCCGGTACCTTCGCTTTAGCGAAGGTCAGTGTACATATACTCCCACATGTAATCGTAATCAATAATTTTCTCTTTAAAACATTTAGCAATAGTGACATAATTATTGAAATAATGTTACATTGAAAGAACTAGTTCTCTCGTAAAATTCTGTTTGGTTATAAATGTCAGATATAGTAAGAGCGACAATTTTTTTTATACCACAGTAAAGATGTGTAAAAGACTTTGAATTCGGCAGTGATATCGACACGTTCGAGACAATGAAAAATCGCGAACGAATTCGCTTTTGAAAATAGCTAGGAGATGAACTGCAGGATGTCGATTATTAAAACTCCGCTGAAAGCGGGGTATCGACAGTGTCCCGCGCGTAGGCGCTCTATTAATTGTCGAATAATGAACGAAGTTAATCGACAGCTCGACGAGTGTCGAGCGGCTCCCCATGCCACCCTACCATCCTTTCTTTCCGCCGCCCCTCTCGCGGGACATCACCTTTATATCATTATACGACGAGCTAATGAAATTTTCATAGCGTCGAAATATCGATGCGCCACGCTCGATGCTTTGTATCGGTCTATCAATCACCCTCGCTCACTGTACACATACCCACAGACAAGTGCACACATCGATTACGGCGTCATCCCTGTCGCGGGCTGTGCGCCTCCCACGCACGCACCACGGGATATAATTGACGTCCGTCCGCCCTGTAAACGAGTGCCTGCTCGTTGTCATTCGATTCAAAGTCGATTTTGACTGACGAGCTGGTTCTCCGCGTTTTCGAGGCCGGCGTGGAGGGACATTAAGTGCGAAGTCTTTGGCATATTTACAGTGTCAAATTCACGTTGCACGAGTGCACGTTGTAACTCTGTTATCCTTCGTATTGCGTTTCAAATGTTACATTAAATTATGTGACGATATTAATTGCATGTAAATACTTGTATGACAGACGCGAGGGAAAAAGATAAGTATGTACCTTTTAGGTACGAGGAAATATATCTCTATGCATCTCTCTCGAAGAAACTTGTTCCGCTTGTATCGAAATTTGCTTCGCGAGGAGAAACGACTAGATAAGTGTAATAGGGAAGAAAAGAACTATCAATCATAAAAAAAATGGGGGTGGCGAGCATGTCCTCCAGGTACAGTCTCCCGAGCCGCAGAAACGTTAATCTCGCCAACGGGAGGATTTTATCGCCAGCAACCCCCAAGTGACACACGACTCGTCGTAAAAATCTCAGATGCCCCCTGGGCAGGTGAGCACGCCAGGGCAGAGCAGTAAACGTTCTCGGTTAATCGAGCATACCCTGTACGCGCGCGCGCACACATCTACTTCCTACAATATATGACGTTAAAAAGTGACTAAATAACGTAATAGATTTTTTTCTGTTATTGAATTCGTATTGATTTATTAAACTTACGGAAAATATGTTGTATAGCTGTAATGATTTATACAGAGCTTTGTACAGACCGAGTATAACGAAATTCTACTACACATTTAAACATATTTTTTATAACATATATTGACAAAAGTTCATGTTCTTTTTTGAAGGATGATCGATTACTGAGTATATTAACTTTCAGATTTGATTGATTAAAAAAAAAGCGACAACCCGAATACGAGTGTAAGAAATGTCTTGCAAGGACTCTAATAAATCTCGAGTAAGAACTATAACAGCAAAAGGAACGGCAAGAGAGGCGTTATAACCTATAAACGAGAGCCAATGCAAGAGGAAGCAGCAAAAAGAGTAGTAGAGAAAAAAGTGGAAGAACGTGAAAGAGAGAAGGGAAGGGTAGAAGGTAGCACGGGCAGCAGGCGTTGGTTAATACGTTTCCCGTGGCGCGTGTGTGGGTGTACGTTTCAGCGGCACCAGCGCGTCGTTGACAAGCTTGTAAACCCATAAAGAAATTTCATAATAAATAGAGAAGCCCGTCCGGCGCGGCGCAGCATCGTCGTTCTCGGTTTTTATCGGACTGGAGAAATTACGCCCAGGCAACGCGCCGCAGCAACGCGCGGGTGTGCACGTATCGTTTGAATTTACAATACTTGGAGCTATAAAAAAAGGGGCTATCCGCGGCGTAAGGGTAAGGGAGAGGGCGAGGGATCGTAGGCTGGTTAGAACGAGACGCTCGCGTGCGCGCGTGTGGCCACGTGAACGAGTGTTTGTCCAACTTGTATGTTTGTATGTGGACGCGTTCGCGTACGAGAAATTGTTGCCGCGGTAGGAGACGAGGAAGTCGATGTCATGCGACGCGACGACGTAGGTGGGACATTTATGCGGCGGATAACTAAACAAACCGGCGTTCACATGGCGGGCGTTCGGTTTTATGATCTTGTAGAAGTTTGATCGTCTTCGAGGAGCGAGCTTCGCCGGCTACCACCCGTGATTGAAAGCGTTCTGTCCATTAAACGCGTACAAATTATTACTTTACGAACGTTTGATAAATATTAACTGTTTAGGCTACTTTTCATTTACGGTATTCAAATAATATACTACGCACGCGTCTGCGAATTTTATTTTTCAAAATTGCTAATTACTTCTACTAATATTTGCATCTAGAAGTTATCTGGTTTCGTCAAATATCTGAAGCTCACGTAACGCATTATTTCTCCGATCCGGACAATCCAGAACAAATCCGTTCGTTTCGATCCCATGCAGGGCATTCAATTTGTATAACCTCTTTAGGTACACAATTGCTCGACGTCTCCATTGTTTCCTTTTATCTCCATCGCTGCTGCTGTTCTTTATATTTTCATTTTTATCAATAATTGAAGCACCGCTGCAGATAACTAGATAAGCAAACGAAAGAATTTTTCAACGACCAGACGGATAAATAACAACCATGAGTACCGTAAAAAGTACGACAGACGAGTCCGTGAATGCTAGACAATAGTGGAAATAATTGAAAATTTGCCAGCTAGCAGAATAGCATAGGATGGTATCGCGATCGGTCGGATGAGGCAAAATCAATATGATACATATATTGAAACTAAGAGTGACTGCGAAGAGGAAGGTGGAGTATTACAGTCAGTTGAACCGTCGTTAATCGATACCCTGTAACATCCATCGAGACGTGTCTCTTGATAATAAACCCTTAGCATACCCGGACGTGCAATTAAATTGCATTAATACGCCGCGAGTAGAGATGGAGAGAAAATTCAGGCGTGAAACGTTGCTAAAGAATTCAACGCTGTCATTCCGCATACCGCGCTCGCCTGTCAAAGAATCAACGATACGGGTTGTCAATAAACCTAGACAAATTATAATCGATACAAAAGAATCAAGTTTAATTAAAAAAGTAATCACACTGCATCGGTGCTCGTATTTAGATATCTAATATCTATCGCCATAAGTCTTGCAATATGGTTACTATTTGCGGGTACAAACGTATCGATAACCAAATTATTAATTGATCGCCGGTAGCATTCTACGAAAGGGCTTCTGTGCAAACAACTAGAAAGCTGATTAATTAAAGTTGCCGCGGTCCGACAAAGAGAATAGAAGAGAGACCAACGACACTTAACCGGAACGGAACCCCGTAATGGCGTTGGCTCAATTCGCTCGATCGGTGTTACCGGCCATCCACGAGTGTATCGACAAGCGACTGCACGTCGAGTGTCCCTCAATAATAAGTGCTACGCATCATTATCGTTACCTAAGGACGGCTAACCAGACTTTTTATTCAAATTCATTTCATCGCAAACGTGTTTAAAGAAGAGATGAAGTTCTAAATAGGCATACGTTTCGTCCTAATACATCATAACATACACATAATAATACTCTGTGTACAATTAAATATCAATCGTTACATTTAATACTTTTATTATAAAAAAAAAATAGAAATATTTAAACTCTATTATTTTTGTTACTTTTTATACCACATATTGTTTAATAATAATCTATGTAATAGTCTATTAATTATTTCAATTGCTATATCTTACCGAATTATTGTGTTCATATAAACGCAGTATAAGAACGTTAAAATCGTATGAGCTCTAAATTTCTAATGACACGATTTCAAATACAATTCTACTTTAAAGAAGATGAAAGAATGGTGTAGTAACATCGATATGAGCATACGACTTACACGCAGGGTTTCATCGATAACGCTCGGATTCTAACCGGTCGCTCAATAACGTGCACATCCAATCCATAAGTTATTAAGTGTCACATCGTATCGGGTCGTCGTGTGCGTTCGTCAGTGGCTAGAAACGGATCATGCGGATACATCAGTCGAGAAACAATCGCAATTGTTAGATTACTTTGCGCCCATCTTATCCTCTCTTAATTAAGTGAGATGCGTCTGAATCAGCAATGAACAGAATATTTGGGGAAGATTAGTAAGATAACGAGGCTGGACGATAAGATTATTTCGATTAAAGTATAATGCATAGACAAGCAAAAAAAAATATATTCATATGTGGTATAAGTTCACTGCACAGTATCTTCGAAAAAGAAACTTATTTCCATATGTGACACTTGAATCAATTCTAACTTATAAATAGTATGACTTAAAAAAGACTTTCTTAAAGAACTAATTGTAAGTTATTCATCCGAGGGTGACTGATGAGATTTACTATTGTGAAACTTTATCGGTGGCTCAACGTTGATTTTATCCCGCAAACTGTATACTCGATTCTCTGACAACTCGTTAACGAATCCATATTCGTATACACTATATGAAACACCGTGAAATTCTGTTCCGAGCACGAAACCTTTTACCATCGGTAAAAACCAACCCCGTTACTGTACCCTTTCGCTCGCAATTATTTCGTATCGCCGCGGCGGCGGCGTCTCAAATCCAGCCCCCACCCTCAGCCACCCCGTTTCGCAGTGAACATTCGATCGCATGCAAGCAACTTTCTCGCCGTCGGCATTATTTTCACCGTGGAATCAATAATCCGGCCGGCACTTCGGTTTCTTGCTTTCAATTCGTGGCTTGCCGGTCGGTTGGCAGCCCCGCACAGCCGAGGGGATCAACGAGACCGGGTATGAATAAGACGTCGAGTCGCGCCGTGTCGCGGGACGGTCGGGTAACAAAATATAGAAGAAGATAATGGGTACCAGCCACTTAAACAATGATTTAAGACAGTCCCGTGAACTTTCGTGGTCGTGTACCACCCGGTCTCCTCCTAATCGAGAAACAGAAAAAGGAATCGGCCCGCGGGGGTCGGTGGGTGAGGGAGAGTGGGGAGTGGAATGTACAACCGATAGTTGGATCGCGTGTTACGAATCGTGGGAGTGCTTTGAACAAGGGTCGCCTGTTTCTTCTGTTGCCTCCTTTCCATTTCTTTTCCTTTGTGTTGGCCACCGAACGCGAACGAGGGCCGCTCGGTTAGGGACAGGGGTTAAACGCGAAACAGGGGCAAAGTGTGTCGAGGCAGCGTGCCGGTTGTAAATTCGCGGCGGAAAGAGATTCGGCTCATGAAACGTTTAAAGACTTCGGTTCCGTTTCGTTGGACAGAGCGAGCAGCGGTCGACGGAGAACGAGAGTTGGGCTTCGAGATGCCTTCAAGGGGAGTTGATAGGAAAACTTCCGTGTAACTACTGGTAAGCTTGGTTGCTCTCGCTGTGTCGTTCCTTCGACTTCTTCGGGATCTTCCTTTTTTTCTCGCGCTATTCTGTTGGAGCAAGGATAGGGAGGCTTTGGGAACTTTCGGGGAATCTTAATCTAGTACGACAAGTGTTCCATTCTTTGTACAATAAGAGAGGTACATTTCTTGTATAACAGATTGGATTAGATACTGTAAAATATTTTACGCTTTCACAATCACGTAATTTATCAAATATCTTTCGCAAGTCACTAATTACTCAACACTTTTTTAGTACTTTCTATATTATAACTCTGTAAAGTCTTCGGTAAGAAGTAATGTTTAAGTGTCAGGGGCTCTCTGCTGGTAGTCCCACGATTTTTAACGCGATGCGTCCGAGGTAAGAAGGCAGGGGGAAGTCGAAAATTTCGTGGCACTTGGGGTAAACAAGAAGTTATTAAAGAAACGGAGGAACAATTATCGAATTGCCGAGTGTCCGGCGAGATTGAACGTTTTTGCTACGGGACGAAACCGTGGGAAGATAAAGGAAGACGATTAGTGTCATTCGGAGAATGCGGGAAAAATTTTTTTGCTATCACCGTGGAATCCGCGGCCGTTTCGAGAACGTCTGTCGTTTGTCCCGAAGTAATAGATCCAGGGGACAAATGTGGAAACGAGGACGACACGGGTTCATGTACAGGTACCGCGCGAAATGACTGTAATTTACCCGACAAGGTCCTTGCGATCTGCCGCTTTATTTTTCGAACTACTCTACGAACAGCTTCGTCGAGTATGTTTAATCGCCGCACGCATTACAGCTAATTAGTATTTTTAATTACTGTGATAGTTGGTTTATCATTTAGAAACATTACTTTTACGATAAAGATAAATAAAGAAGCAACGTACAAGCTGCGTATCATTTAAACTATTGTTTTTTAATCTTTGTGAGTAGATATTTAATACACTTACGGTAATGCGAGTGTCGTACGAGCTGTTTAATAATTCTTTGGATCCTCGCAATCGACCATCGGGGACCGCCCTCCATTTTTTCTTCGATAAGCATTAGTTGCGGCGAAGATGTACCTGGCCCGATACACCATGACGACGCCCAGGGGGCCTACTGGGCTTCGCCATTAGAATATCTCAACCACTCGAATCGTTCGTCTGTTTACCAGAGCCCGATAAACCCTCGTTCCATTCCTACCCCTCATCGCATCCTTACGCAGCGCAAGACGAAATATTTCTCGCATTCCCGAGTGGACAGAGAAGAGGTGCTCGATGAGCAAAGGTAAGAATCGCGAAGGGATGGAAAGTGTCCCTCTTCAATTGACGAGTGCGGCCCTCGATCGAAGGTTAAATAAGTAATTCCTCCCAATTTTATTAGACGGTTCTTTTACCCCGATATGGCACCCTCTGTCCCTTCTTATGAAGAGGACACGCCAAGGTTCATCGTTCGCGACTCAACAGGAGGCAGGGGACGAAAAGAAAATAAAGAGGGAGCAAAATGATTTGGATATCGATACCTATTAAACTAATGAATTTAATCAGGCTGGATTGAAAACGCAGTGACTCGAGACGAGACCCCGGTTACTTCGCATCACGGGGACGCTACTTTTTATCTTACGGACACTCCGGACGAGCGTTGGAGATTAGATTTCTAAATTGGAAACGATCTCGAGCTCCGTAGACACGGTTTCGCTTCTGCCAAGGGAGAGGACGGACCGAGGATGGCGTAGGAGGATACGGGTGGGGAGGGAGGGAAGGTTTGGCGTGGTTCCGAATCTCGGAATTAGCATATCTCCTGCAAAGTGATCCCCCGCCTGTAATTGAATTATTCTTAAATTCCCATAAAATCACGCAAAAATTACCGAGCCGTCGCACTTTCCACTCGCTCACCCCTCCCCAGCGTGATATTGGGCGCGATTAATTTTCTGGAACGTTACGCGAACTTCGACGAATTCCGGCGTATCTCGATCAGGCCTTGGCTCGAGCCACCCTACCCCACCCCCGTCAATGTGGAATGATCCTTTAATTGGAGGGGTTCTCCATTATCCGCGCGGTGGTTTCTTAGATTGCTGTCTGGTTCGAGGGTCTTCAGCTTCGTTTTTCTTTTCTCCGTAATGCGAGAAATGACGCTCGAAAAATTCATTCGCTCGAATTACCTGATCTCTCCTGAAAGTGTTCCATTTTCTGAGTGCTCCTCTAATATATCAATCTATACGTTTGTCGAAGATTATAGATATGAGAGTAATTGACAAATTTCCTGATCACCTTATTACAGACAATACCCGTACCGCCGATTCATTCTATTTGTCGTTTGTCGTTTGCGGTCAATGGCAATGGTCATTTGTGTGTGTGTTTATTTTCGGCCAAAATACAGTGAGTTCGGTATACATGTATTACCACTGATGAAAATTTGGACATCTTTCGCTGACGATTATTACACTCTTTAAGGATGTATTGGCTATGTCAATCCCAACAGTTTATGTACCTTAGAAAAACGTATTTCCTATAATTCAAAAGAAATCAGACGTCGGAAGAATAATGCTAATAATAAATAGCTACGTGCTAAAAAGTATAGAAGGAAATGTCCAATTAAGTATTGACGCTGACGAAAATTTTTTTTTCAAAATTGCGAAAAATGCTTCAAATAAAAGTTGTTTTCCTTCTAACTTCGATATTTAACGAGTTACGTATGATTATTTGGCATTTTATTGATGTTGACAAAATCCGACCATTTTAGCGTCGAAACGGCAAACTTTTGGCAAAAAATTTCGTTTTTCCTTAATAACTCCTAAACTGTTGAATCTACGGGAAAATTGTATACAACCTTTCTTGTAGAGGATGACGAGATCTACAATTTCCATGTAAAAATTTTTCACTAGTTTTAATAGTTAGCGAGTAATTTGCAAAAAACAGTTTTTTCGTTTTTCGTCAATAACTCGTTCAATATTAATGCTAGCGAAAAATTTTTACATGGAAATTATAGATCTCATCATCCTCTACAAGAAAGATCCTACGCAATTTTTCCGTATGTCCAACGGTTTGGGAGTTATTGGCCAAAAACGAAAATTTGGAAGAAATTGAAGGGGTACCCCTTGGAAAAACTCGGACAAATCGAAAATTTTTTTTTGTTGTGTATTATTAGCAATGTTCTTCCGACGTCTAATTTCTTTTTAAAAAATGTGCTTCTAAAGTGCATAAACATTTGGGATTGACTATAGCCAATACATCCTTAATATATCTTTTTATTTGAGTTTCTACGTTTTCACAATTTGTTTTGATTAACTGAGATGACGATTTCAATTTCAATACTCTCCGACATATCTGCATATCGGAATTTAAGGGTTCGTTTCAATTAGTTTCTTATTCCCAACTCGTGGCTCGTTAATTAACGTTACAATCGAAGGAACGGTCACGGGGAAAGAGACGATGACAATTCCAGCAGTTCGTTCGGTATCAATTAAAATCATTCGCTGCATCGAATCATCTCGTGAACAAAATTAAATTTTACTGCCCGGTGAACTTGCCACGACGAAGCCGTTCAAACAAGCAAAATTTTCTCGCGTCGAAGCGAATAAATCAACCCCGAAAAACTAACCCTCATCCACGTCCGATTTTAACAAACATCTCGAAAAACTTCCCCGCCATCGCGGAAACTCCGCGAGGCCACGATAATCGAAGCCGGGACACTCGAAGGGGTGGCTCCAATCAGCGGCATACGAGATACGCGTTTCCACTAGCATCCATCCACTTAAAACTAACTGCACACCGGGGAACGCGGCTCACCAAAGGCACTCGACGGTCCCTATGATAATTTTAATTTTAATTTCGATCGGATCCCTCGTACACCCCAGTTTTATCCCTGTCGGAGAAGTTAAGGAGCCGATCTAAAAACGTAATCTCTGCCCCTGGCTCCCCGCGCGAAGAACTCATCTCCCTCTTTTCACTTCCAATCCCACCTTCTCCTCTCACCTTCCGTTCCCTCCTTACCACCCTCCGTCTTCACCCCCCCCCTTCCCGCGCCCCTCGCGTCTTTCTCTCGGTACAGTGTCTATTTGCTTAACTAGTTTTGCAACCCTCTTCCACCCTCGCCGGCAATCGACTCGCGGACGCATTAGCGCTGGAAGATAAATTAATTTCGTTGGACCCCGAATTAGGAATAGCAATAAGGCGGGGACGCAGTTTGCTCTGATTACGTTGGCATTAAATATTACTTATGACCGTGCTCGGGCGTGACGACTTTTGTATTTACTGTTATTACGTTTCAAGAGTTATGTGAGCAATATTTAAAAGGTGTGACTCATTCGTTGGACGTAGATTGCGCGCGTCAGAAGCAAAAATCATAAATAGAAGTGGACGAAAAATAATTTGTAAATCAATTTTTATTTTCACCTTTAATGATAAACTGGAACGTACACGTTGATATAACTTTGAATTTTTGTATGCAACACAGGCCGTTGATGAATGACTAACGGCGGAAGTTCCAATAAACGCTGCTGTCCTGAGATCACATTCACAAATAACCGACCGTCTGACTTAATTGTAGACCACGAAACCTACAATCTGTGCGTAACCCTGATCGGTTATAATTCTACGAAATAAATTACCAGTTTTTGCTCGAGTTCACCACGTGCTTTCGAGATTGATATTGATTATCATGATCAATAATTGTTAATATTATATGATAGACTTTTTGTAAGTTCCATCCGATTCGATTTTGTTCTAAGCTACCGTCAACTTAATCTTGCACGAAAATAGAGAAAATAGTCGATAGATATAAAAACTTGGAGTTGAATTTTTTTTACGGAGAAAATTATCAGCCACGCTGACGGAAGGTGCACGATGAATTAGACGATGTTTTTTTATTGGACAAGTCGCGAATCGATCCCCGCGTCGACCTATAAATGTTCATTCGCGTTGCAACGAGGAAAACTGCTTCGAGTTTCGCGGACGCCTGACGCTGTAACGATGGGCTATAGATTTTTCGCCATACGTACCATGACGTGGCAATCGTACAAACGCTTATGTTTATTTCAGATGAGAGGTCATATCTATCAGTCACCTGTAACTTCTTAGTACCTGCCGAGTTGAAAATACCTGTGCGACGCCGCTTCCGATTTTTAAAAGATTTGTTCCTCCTCCACGACTTTTATGTTAAATGCCTAATCGTAGAATGAATTACATCCTGCTAAATCCACTTTAATTCACGTGATGAGCAAAGACTTCGTGAATTTAATTACTTTTCTAAGAATCGGGGTTCTACTGTCGCACGAGTCTCTTATCGTTTTAAGAATTGAAATCAGAAGAAAGCACGAATCATCAGATTTAACAGCAAACGCGGGAAATGAGGCCAGAACGATGGGCACGGCCACAACAGGACGGCAGAAGGTGTAAAAAAGTTTCCCTGTCAATCAAAGGCAGACAGCCTCGGTGTTTGCGCTGAATGGCTGGAGGGTTTCATTCGATTGATCTGGGAGCATCGAGAGGTGGCAGCGGAAGAAGCAGAAGAAGGAGAGCCGACAGGCGGGCGCACGCAAACAGAACGGGAAATCTTTTCGGCTCTAATTGCCGTAATTAAATCCAAGAACTTACCCGATTCTCCAGTCGAGATCTCGAATCGCCGAGCCCCCTCGAATTATTCTCAGCCACCTCGCGGGGCCTGCTTGTTCTGCGCATTTAACCGGAATATCTTCATCGATATTCTGGATGCGTTTCAACGATTCATCAATGATTCATGTTATCGATAGAATGTAAACAAGGTGGTTCTGCTCCCACAAGCACTCTCTAATTGCACTGAATTTTTTAACTTGAAACTCGAGCGTATCTACATCATCTCAAAGAATCACCTAACATTCTTTACGAATGACAAAGTATGAAAGTATAACGAACTTCAAACTTTGAAGATGAATATATGAAAGGTCACTGTTGCAAATATTCGATGCGTAACCGATGGTCATCGCCGTCAGAAAGGAATTCTCACTTTTGAATCGTACGCACTATCGTGAATCGTTTTGTCGATAACCAATTGAGGAAACCGATGAAAGAGAAACGTGGGTACCAACGACCTGCAACGCGCGCGGACGATTTGGTAATGATCGAACGACGAATCGAATCGAGGAGCACGATCATCGCTGGACCACTCCATTCTTACAGGCGTCGAGGAGCACAGTAAGCTGTTTCACGAGATCGAACGGTGCCGCACGATTAGCCGAAATGTATAAACTTATTTATTTCGTGGCAGATAACCCCAGCTTCCCGCAACGGCCCAGCCAACCATTGGCGTCGAATTTCTTCGTATCGATAACAGAAGCCGGAGACCCTGAACGCAGGATGGTTACATTGTTCAATCATACTCTATTGATTTGTTTGGAACAGTTTCCTATTACTCGACCTTCTTACATTTCATATTCTCCGGCAAAGTATCAGAATTAAATGTTATTAAAATACAATGTTGTATTAGTATTAAAATATAGTATAGAATAAAATAGTACAAACAATAGTCTATGATTAATATTAAAGAGTAACGACACAGTGATTATAACACAGTTGTAATAGAATTTATAAGTATGAAACGAATAAAAAATATTATTTGCTCCATTTATACAAATAGTCTAACGATTTAAATCCATCGATTAAGTTGTTTGAATCAGATATAAAAAAGGGATCGTGCAAGGTCACGCGCTCTAATTACGACGGCTGCCAAACAAACGCGCCGTTTCTTGAAACTCTCGCTGCTACTTTCTGGAAAGGTCGCGAGTCATTTATTACTGCGGTTCGAAAACGCGTACAAACACCATCAGAGAAGGAACCCGCCAGATAAAGATTTCTTCTTGAAGAACCCGGCCTACAGAAACTGTCACGCGCTCGCGAGCACGCGCTGGGAAACCATGAAGATAATGTGCGTACGAACGAATCTAGCACTCCAGTTATCGAATCGACTGATGAACTATTTTGTTCCGATCATAGGACGGTCCACGCGCGGAGGTTGTCATTGATAATTGATAAGAGGTCGTTCCACGTTTCGACCACCATATAAAATGTGAATAGGTCAAATGTGTTCGACAGAATTGGCCATGTATTCGATTTATAAAATTTACATATATCATAACATCATTATTTTTTACGTAATAAACAATAAATAAAAATAATAATCAGAAAAAATAAAGAAACCTATTTCTAAGATATTAATATTATAATAATTGCCTACGAAATGGTTAATTGCAGTTAACATTAATTCGCTGTTAACTGGTTTCACGAGAGATCTACAGAATAATATCGAGAAAAATAGATGTATTTTAAGAGAAAAAGTTTCGATGGATAGAGATCTAAGATCAGCTAAGTTGAAAATTTGAAAACTCAAGTTTTCGTACGTGATCGCAAAAGCAACCCCTTGAAGTTGCGGTCAGCGCGAACAGGGCCGGCGGAGGGTGGTGCGATAAGCACAGGGATTGCGGCCGGGTCCGATCATTGGCTGGTTCTGTGCCGGCAGTCACATCGAATCACGATTACCGATCTGTTGGATAGAAGGTGCACCGAAGGGATTTCCGGCGCAGATTGGCCCTAAGCAAATGACAAAGCACGGACAGAGGAACGCGAATGACGGAGGGTGCGGGCGACGAGGACGACGCCACGAAACAAGGCGAGACAGAGAAGCGGAAGAGAGGAGGAGGCTGGAAGGAACGGTAATCCTAAAACGGGGTGAGATCAGAGGGCGGTTTCCTTGGCCAGCCGCAATCTGTCCGTTCGGCCAGCAAAGCTCCAAGAAGCCTAGCCGACTGGCCTTTGGAGTTTAGTGCCGGCCACGGTGCAACCTACATCCCTTACGTTCCCTCGCGCCGAAACGCTGTCGGAAATCGAGCGCGATTCCTATTTATCGTCGCTCCACGATATAGTTCTCAATTCGGCGGGTGCCTCGCAAATGGAACGTATACCGCGGTTCGCCCGAAGGGAACAGATCTAGCACGATCAAATTGAAATCCATTATGAAATCATACCAAAGTACTATACAATTCGTTGAATCTTTTAATAAATCTGTGACCTAACGTAAGATACTTTCTGATTTAAGTCACCTAATATTTGGAAGATTAGTTCTCAAATATAAATCGCGATCAGAACTAGTGCGAGTACTTTTTACGAATTGTGAGCATTAAAGAATTAACACATACTTAAGAGTAGTTAGAATAACTACAAAAAAAATAACCTAAAGGGATTCCTTTCAACCATAGGAGCCCCATTCGTCAGCGAAGTCTTCGCACTGTCTATTGTATCTCGAATCTAGAAATGTTTTCTTTCAACAGACATGCATTGACGGAATGCAAATGGTCTTTTCTGCCTTCGAATTTTCTTATACATTTTACATTATAACATTTATTTTAAGTTTCTTTAAAAATTGAGTATACATAAAATAATATGAAAATCGTAAGCAACGTTCTGTATTGTAACATATGTATTGATTTCCTTCAACAAGGTGACTATATGTAACATGAACCTGACTTAGCAACGTAACTGATTGTAAGTAAGCTCCATTCCAACTGTTCTTCCAAGGAAAACCGATTACACGGTATATCGATCATTACTTTTTCCCAACGTGTCAGTTTGAAAGGCAAAAGCAGAACTCGATGAGCCGTGTCCGCGCGCGTCTTGGCATAATCGGGGCGTGTTGTCATCAGAATTAACCTATTAACGCCCACCGTCTACCAGACTTGCCAAGAGTAATCGGCTCCGCATCGAGATTTGGACGTACTGCGAAACACCGGCATTTGTCAGGCGGTTTGAGAGTTCGCTTCAACAAGTATCTTTGGTAGAGACGGAGAAATATTGCGACGCGTCTTCGGCGCGCACCGTGCTGGTAATATCGTGACTGTTTACCCCGGCGATAAATCTGCGATGCCGAGCCGGGAAACCGCCCGAAGAAATTTCTCGCGAGGACACTCCTGTTGAAAGATGAGATCCACAGACCGGGACAAGTTATGTTAGACTTACAAGTCATCCTGCAGTCGAGAACTCATGAATTACTTTCTACGTTTTCAGATTTGCATAACATGCATTGCTTATGGGTGACAGTGGAAGAAAGTAAGGCGAAGTGGACCAATTACTACACAATTTTATCAGCCACGTTAAACTGGAGCTTTAAATAGTAAAAGATAGTTTCGATAAAAAGATTAGATTGTTGCTTAAAACTTTCAGTGCTTCATTCGTCTTCACTAAGTAACGTTTAACTGGGCGAAAGAAACTAGTTTACGAATTCGCGAGAGATCAAAGTGTTTTTTTTAGAATACTCCCGGCGTCTCGATACGTTTTCATCCTTTCATCCAACACGTTTTCAGCACTGAAATGTCTCGGTTAAGAGACAATAAAAAGGTACGAGCGGCAAAGTGTTAACGAACCATTCGATTCGACTTCCCAACCCTTCGGGTGTTTATCCGAAAACTTAGCTTCGACCGACAGCGACTCAGTTCGAATGTGTGGTAGGAAAAAAAGTAAGAGAAAAAAAACAACGAAAGGGAGAGACTTGCCTACGGTCGGTGGTGAAGCGACGAAAACGCGGAAGGGGGATGAATAGAAGCGCAGAAAACGAACCAGAGAAACAGCGAACGCCGGGGATGGGGCAGGCAGCAGCCGTCAAAAGTTGCCGAACTAATAGGACGATTTTCAGCGCGGAGCGTTTAATTAAATTAATTATATGCGCGCCTCGGTCGTAATATAAATTGTGAGCAAGCGTCGGGGACGAACGTGAAGGGGGTAGAGGGGGGGGAGGGATGTGGAGTTCCGGTTGTACGAGCGGGGCGGAACGGTGGGAAAATGCCGTCAAGCTGCGATCGCCAACTTTGATAGTTACGTTTCATCCATCTATCCCCAAATATGTTTTCCGTGGGCTGCTTCGACGTAAAGTTCGAAATCGGAACGTACTCGCGCGCGCCCTACCGCGAGTACTCGCGCGTGATTATACACAGGTATCCGTCTACACTATACACCCATCCACCGTGTGTGCAGTTGTCCGATTAAAGTTACGGCTCGGATGCTTCATGTGGGTGGCCAGACAATGCTGTTTCGGTGGAAAACGTAAGCCGGTGTTATCGTTCATACAGTGTACGATTCAATTTGAACGTGATTTTAGAGGTATAGTATCAGATCCTGTTGTAGATGCACGATTCTTAACTATTTAATTAATATGACGTATTTTAACCAACTGCAAACGTCGTTCTTTTTTATTTGATTTAATTGACTTTTCCAGACTCTTGACCATTATTCTGTTCGTTCTACGTATTATTTAAATTAACTAAAGAACTTACAAATCATACATTTTTTGGTACGTAAACATAAGTCATAAGGGAAGATCATTCTAGCTAGTACGCATAATATCGTGCTACTAAATACAAAACGTGTGTGGAATATAAGAAGAGCATAAAAATAAATTTCATAGACCTCGATCCGAATTGCAGTGTTATATCGAGGAACATCATTCACGCCCCTCCTTGCGGCATACTCGTTCAGCATCGCAGGAAAAAAAAAAACCGGAAGAACAAAGTACCGAAATGAAAAAAGAAGAGGAGACAACCCTCTAATTTCAAGCTGCCGTCCAATCTACAACAATCGAGTCCACCGCAAGGGTCGTGGAGTTCCATAAGGGTTGCAATTTCCTCCCTCTAGAGTGGCCGAAAAGGTTTGAAAGGCCTCTGCGGAGGCCAGGAAACGCACTCGCGGCTTCCTTCGGTCGCGCACGCGCCCCTCCCCTGATGTTTACACACACGCATCCGCGGATAACAACCGAACCGCGGGGAGGGTGGCTGCAACCCCATTGCGCCTCCTGCGGTTTCTACGTCTCCAGATAAAGCGGCGAGGGGGTACAGCGGCACACACGCTCAACGAGGTAAACACCGTACTTTACAGGCGGATGGCGATCCTTGCGAGCCAGACGGTAAATATATTTTTAAATAAGAGTTTTTTACTCCCGCTCCGCAGTCCTCCCACCCCTCCATCATGCTACTGGCCGGATTTCGTCCCCGTATCGGGGAATTATCCTTTGCTTTGCGCATTATCCTTCGGACCAGGTTGGGGTACCCTCAAAAGGCATCCACGAATCGGCCCAGCCTCTTTCCCACACCCCCTTAGGACACTGACACCGACTCTAACTCCGAGTCTCTCCCGATTCCTGTCTGACTTCTGTTCGGGTAACATTACTTTCGGTTACTGCCATCGATGACTTTTTTAAAGGAACTCCTCTCGGTTGCAGCGAAGTTCCACGTGATCCCAGGAAAGGGTCGTAGTTCGGAGAGATGGGGTTAATGTTATATATGTAGAGCTTGGATTTTTAATTGTTTGCGGATACTAATGTGTACATTTTGTACCAATCGAATTCTTTATCTCAAGTATATTACTACTTTCAAATAAAGAAGTTAACAATTTAAAAATACGAAAACGTGCGGCCTCC
>NW_017177343.1:141732-158387 GCF_001652005.2 Ceratina calcarata
ATGTATATGCTTAAACAAATAAAATACCAACAGTGAAATATAAAAAATTATAGCGGCCTCCTTTATTACTGCCTAATTTAAATGTGGTCTCTAGTGGTAAAAATGTTCCCCACTTCTGTACAAGAAGAAACAAATGTTGTATCAGGTCATCAAGTACACCTACACTTATTACTCTTTTATAAATAGCATAAATTGCTTAGCCATCGCGAGACATTCGGAGTTATTGCATGTGCCGTCACATGCAACCCCAGACGTGAACCGTCCAATTGCAGTCCGCGTCTTCGACTCGGTCTTCTCCACCGAGTCGTTTCCTCTTTTTTTTTCAGGCTGCTGCGTCCTCGCCGCTCGAATTCAATTGTGATTGATCACCAGCGGTGATTGAGGATTCGAAATGAAAGCCTCCGCGGTCTCGGTGGCAAAGACAAAAAGACGAACCATCCCCCTGCCGCACACCCCCGCTCGCTCCTCTCTCCACTTTTTCCTCTCTTTTTCATGGTTTCTCTCCGCGCTCTCTCACGACTCACGGCTCACGAACCGTGCCCGGCTCACAGACGGCACGAATAATGGAGTAAAATTCATACGACTCCATATCGGTGCGATAAAAAGACAGACGGATAGACAGTCGAGCGAGCGAGAAGCCCGCACAAAGGAAGGATTAATTTTAAATATCATATACTTGCCCGGCTAAAAGGGAAGGTGGAAAGGGCTCCGTCGCGGAGGATACTGAGAGGACTGATAAGTTGCGTTCTCGCTTTTCAGGGGATTTTTCTTTTTGGTCAGCTGAAAGGCGACGTAATTTCGCACAGTCCGAAAAAGGCGCGCGCTCTTTTTTACTTTCTTGTTCCTTTTTTTTTAGAAATGTAGTTTGGCTTGATCAACGTTAATATGTTTCGCAATAATCTAAAAATTTATTATTTACACGATATAAATTATTTTCTTTTCATTCGATAAATTACGAATACGCTTTGAAGCTTTGATAATTGCTGTATGTAGATTTTTATGCCAATAAAATTCTTCTTTAAGAAATATAACTGCAACGATATTTATACATTAATTACACGCACCGAATAATTTATGAATTTAATCAGGAGAGAATATAAATTGGATCTGTTGCTATTTAAAACTTCAAGTTAATGGAAACCTTGGAAGAAGGAAAGAGCTAATTGCCTTAACAAGCTTAACGACTCGAATATGTCAACATTTGAATATCGCATTTGAACTGATTACCAATTGAAACTGTTTCATATTTAAGGCATTTAGATCTAAAAATACGTAAAGTAAAATAGGATACATTTTGATGATCCAGCAAAAAACGGTAACAGTTTTATAAACAAGAATGCCCGAAATTATCATTAACATTTTATGACAATTTGCTAAAGAAAATCATCAGGCAATCATGTTTACATTGCCCAACGAACAATTCAACAGCGATTAATTTTTCAATTTTACATACGTATGTATAAACACATCGGAATCGAAACAAGGTTGAAGCCACGTATAGAAAACTCTGTCGTGCAGGAATGGAAGTGGTTAAAAAGCAGTCTAGGGAAACGGAAGCGGTCCCTGAACAATGCGTAGCCACCGCGAGATCGCATAAAGCCCAGGCGACAATGCGGAACACAAACTAAGAACCTTCCAGGATTATATATTACGTTCCATTGCGTAATAATAAACCGTGCACAGCAACGCACTGGTTTGGACGCAGCGGCCATACACACGCGCGCAGTTTTTGTTCGGCCGCGAATATAAACGTCGCGGGGGAATGCTTATCTGACGATAATTCAACGCGCTCTGTATCGCTCGGTCGATGTACGTGCGCACCGCCAAGGAATGCCGGGACCCTTTATTATTATTACACTTTCAAAATCTATGTATATTCCGCGAACGTATAGTCGCTCGCGGGAACGAGCCGACCGCCACCGGCTAACAAGCCTTTGACATTTTGCCAATCCAATTGAACGCGTCTGCCGAAAATTTCGGATTGTCACGTGCCGATGAAGCTCGCGCCACGGAAACGACGAGCTTCCTCTTAAATTTATTTCGCGCGGCTATCTTTGGCGATATCCGTTGCAATGTGTGCTCGACGGTATCCGCAAATATTTGTCGTATACGTTTATTGGTCAGCGGTGGAAGAACGGGGCATTGGGTCTGTTTACTGTGGGGTTGGCCTATTAGAAAGTGATTAATCGTTTATCGAGTTTTATGTGAAGGATGCTGCGGCTGTTACGTGATTGATGGTATTTGATGAATTTTTCATACACCGGATTATGGCATTAAAGATACGGTTTACGTTCTGTCTAAATAATTTAATCGCTATCAATGCCAGCATCCCTCAAACACGTCAGAATTCTATGGAAACCAATACCGATATTCCGGATTCCCAACGGTTGTGCTATCGACGATCCCTGCGAAACTTCAGTTTCAATTCAAGAGCCGAAGTTCGCGAACGAGAAAAAGAATTCTCTGTATCATTGTCGAGGTTCTCAAATTTGCTTCACAGAGAAATTACAAACCGCCCATGGAATTCACCGTGAAGTCGATCGAATCGAGGGAGATGTGGCTACGGGTAGCCGCGGTGAGGAGAAACCGGCTCTTTTGGCGGATTAATCGTGAATTATCAATCGACGGAGTCGAGCCGAGCCGAGTCGGGTCGGGTCGAGTCGAGTCGAAAACCGAAGGAGAGCAGTAGGCACCCTCTGCTCGCGAGAGCACGGAGGGTTTGCTAAACGACATTTCTGGTTAATCGCGTTTGCGGAAAAACGGAGATAATTCCTGGTCGGCCGTCTGGACGATGGAGGCGTGTACGCGGCGCGGAGGAAAAGGCACACAGCGAGTCGGGGGCTATAACCATGTAGGATATACGAAGGAAGGAAGGAAGGAAGGGGTGAAAAAGTGGGGTCGTAGGTGATCTCCTGCCGTGTATGAGGCTGGGAAAGCTCGGCCCGGGGTGGGTAGGGATTGATATTCGCGGGCACACGGAATTTTTAACTAGCCCGGCCAGCCTTTAGTCGTTCCGCCGCGAAAGCGCAGCAGAAAAGTTATGAATCTAATTTTCAGCGTATTTGTGTCTCAGCCACCCCTACCCACCCTTTACTCCGCCATCGCCACCGGGAACACCTATATCAATCCCCCTTTTCCGTCTCTGCGTCTCTATCTCTTTTCTCGTCTCTGAATACACGCGTCCCTCTTCCTCCCTATCTTTCCCTCGCTCCACCTCTTCCGTCGTTCGCTTTCGCGTAATAAAGCGCGCCGCGGCTTCGTTAGGTTTTTATCTCGGCCAGCAAAAAAAATTAATTTCGAGAGACGCCATGGTTTTTCCACTCCCGCCCCGCCGCCGCCACACTCTCCCTTCGTAACTCTCCTGCCTCTACTTGCAGCCAAGTTCGTCGTATATGCGTTCGGGAGATGGAAACGTGGTTTCGTCCGTACGAGAGACGTTTTCTTTATTCCCCTCTTTTTTTTTATACGGAAGAGTTGCCCAGAGATGCTAGCGAGCCCCGGAACGTGATTACCTCTTGTGCTACGTTCAGTGCCAGTTTAAAACTGATCTGAAATTTAAGAGGCTTGGCGGAGAATTGAACCTCGGTGTCGATTTTCAAGAATCGCTTTGCAATATTTCTATGGCACAAGAAATTAAAGCAGTTTTAAAAAATTGTCGAACGGATTCAATTCTAGGAAGACTTGTCTAATAGCGTAAATTTGAAATCCCCAAACGCCCGATAAAGCCACAAAATTTTATTTCAACTCCATTGTTTTTATCAATCAGGCCCGTTAAAAGCTAAAATATCCACGTTTCGGTCACGCTTCGCAACGTGCAATAATACTTGAACCCGGTGTGACCAGGCCGCGGAACAAACGTTAACGTAAATCAAGTAGAAAAGTCTCTGTATTTCCACGTACATCACTCCAACGAATCGAGCGTGTAATTCTCAAGCTCGTGTTCGTCATGGTTATAAGCGATAATTCCAGTTAGTGCTACCAATTTCTGTCGCCACCGCAGCAGTGCACTGTGACCGCCGAGCCGCGCGTTCACACCGTTCCGTGTTCACGTGCGCACGCGTGCATGCTCGCTTATACATATCTCGTCCTAGATCATGGCTTCGTACACGAGGTTAAGTCATGACAGTCTACCGTTGCACCGCACCTCCTCCCTGAACCCTTCTATAAATCTTCGGTGATCCGATAAGAAAAGATCGCCAACCGATGAGTTGCCACCCTTGAGCTGCGAGTCAAGTAAGAAAGTAAGTGCATGTAACGCACACCCCTTGACCGGTGAGTAAGCAGCGATACCAAGTAATAGCAACGTGGCGCGATCGCGTTAGTATCAAATCGAAGGACGAAGACTATAACTGTCTCTCTTTTATTCCCCGTTCTGGCTTTCCGGCGTCCATCCAGAGGCTCGCGTGATCGATGAAACATACTTAAAACTGTAATTACGATATAATCAGTGGCCGCCGTGACCAGATACGCATCTCGGGGATGAAAGAAGGAGGGCCGGGGCTCGGGTTCGATCGATCCTGTTAGGACTGGGAAACATTTTTTAAAAGTAGCCGGAGCAAGGGTGAAGGTGCAGCGGAGTGGCAGCGGTGGGAGGGGTGGTTTAACCGCTACTGTTGAGCCAGCAGGCAGGAGGAAAGCGGTCTTCCCCTGGCTGGAACGTCGCACACGTGCTTACTTACTAGATAAAGAGCGTGTACGTATATGAACGCGATGTCCAAGCGCGCGCGCGTGCATTCGGGCCCTTGTGTGCGACGGTAGTAGAGGGAGAAGCGAGTTTTACACATCGCGTAAAAGTTAGTTTCTAATTATTCAGATTTTCTAATTAATGTTTCAGCCGACGATGATGGAGCATCCGGCTCGTCTTTCCTCTCCCTCTTTTTTCCTTTATCGAGCACGCACATGCAGTCCCCTGCGGTTTCGCGCGCGTGCTCACTCCTTATTTGTAATTGTCTCGACCGCCCGGGAAATTAGCTGCTTTCAGACCCATTTTTAATGCGAGTTTAATGGTTTCACGGCGAATCGTGCGATACTCGAAGAAGCGCATGATCGATCTCGAGTACAAGTATTGTGGCTTCAACCCTCCTGTTTATTTTCTTCCCTTTCACTATCGTATATATCACTAATGGCTTTGATTATTTTCAAACGCGAAAGACCGTCGATGTAAACATAATTTATATTTAAAACTTTAGCTTCACAGACATAACGAAGAAAATAATTTATCAGAGTGTTTGACAGTTTTATATTTCACTCTAAGTGCATTGCAGTATTTTGATTATTAAATGACTAAATGAAAATCATAAATTTGAAACGATGATCTGATGGACAATCATCTCGACCCGACGTCAGGCGAGAGCGATAAATAACGAGCACTCTTTCGCGAAGAGCCGTCATTACGACAACGTTATCAGTCGTTCCAGCATCATTTAAAACAGACTCTAAGGATGTTGCTGGATAATATCTACAGATGGCGCTGGCTCGTGTATGATTTTCACGCGTCGATGCTTAAAACGCACTTCAAAGAAACGAGGATAAAATTCAGGGAATTCCTAATTAGAGTTAGATGACTGCGCCCCGTTCCGTGCGAGCAAATTGCCAGCATCCGGATGATAGAACGGAAGAAATGTTTCTTAATGTGAAGAGGGGAGAGGTAACCCGTCCATTCGAGTGAGGAACAATTATTCCACAAATCCGGCGCGCTTCGAAATGCGCATGCATCGCCCTCGTTCCGAACGTAATTTCGCGGGGTTACATAGATAAGAGCGCGAGCGAGTTGCCCGGCGCGGCGATGGGAATGGGCAACAGAATGATGCGCGAGGATTGGGCAGTTACTCCGAGCGGGGTTCAGTTCCTATACTTTGTTCTACTTGAAACTTAGAAATGAATATCTAACGATATTGGCTAGTTCCCGTCAAGCCTCGCCTCAGAGTCGCGTCATTTTCGCTCGAGTGCAAATATTCCGGTGTTTTTCTGAGAGTTCACCTGCATTCTCTCCCCGCACACTTCTGAAACCGCTAACGAGGAATTTTCCGATTTCATGGCAACCCATTGCACATTGCAGAGACACCGCAGACGAATTGTTTTTGTACAAACAAGTTCTTCTACATACTGACCAAAAGTCGGATGGAGATCGTGAAAAGACATTATGACAATACAAGCTTCAAAAATATCCCCACCAATTTTTGGATTTGCTTCGAGTCTTGCCTATATTTATTCCTCTTCTCTCTATATCAAGGAATCACTTCATACTTATTACTCAGAAAATATTCGAATAACAATAAAATTGAGATCTGTTCTTTCTTGTTCTGTCTCAATTGTTGTTGCACTCGCACTGCCGACGCTGTTCACTTTTCCCATTCTATGCGTTTTAACAACGTCATATGGTCATGCTCGGTTCTGATTGGTGGCCATATGTTCCAAGATGACTATACATATTTTGTACAATTAATTCTATTACATATTATTATTCGAACTATGTCTTCATACCAGAGATTCCTTGCGATTTTTGGAGCATTCCAGAATATACGAAATTTACAATTTATAATAGGAATTTTCAAAAGGATTCATGCTGTATTGAATGTTATCTTTTCATATGCAGATGAAAGTTCTATGGAAATCCGTCGTGATTCACAGAAACAGTCGATCGTGAACGACGCAAAGGCGCGGCGAGATTTTCCCGAGGACCATTACGCAACCGTGAAAGCCTCGGTTTCTCCATCCACCCACCGATCTGTCAGTCGGCCTCTAATCCGTTTCGAAATACAGACACCGATCGGTTCCGCGGACGGTGCCGGGCTGCAATAAAAATTTGTCGTCCCGTCGCCGTGGCGATTGTTTGTCGCGGCGCGTATTGCGCACTCGATTGCTCCTTATCGCGGCAATTATCAGCGGATCTTTGTATCAGGGCAAATACGGTAATATCGTTGGAAGGAACGAACACATACGCGACGCTCGGCCTACCGGTGGCGTTAATAGAACAGTATGGCCGTCGTCGATGTCTCCGTGATGGTTCCGTGATCCACGTGACCGCGTCGCTGATCGTAATTATCGATAAAACCTGCCGGGACGATGGCTGTCGAATGTTTGCCAATTCGATGATTTTTAAATCCCGCGCCTGATTTGATATCGCGCAGGCTTGTTTAATAGAACTGTTAACGTGACTAATATTAAGAAATTATAGCCCGTGATGAATAATTGAAGTAGTCGAAAACATCATAAAACTGTAACAGCATGTTTTCAAATAAAATCAATGACTATGTCGTTGAGGCAAAAATTTATAATAAAGGCTAATTAATCGCGTAACAAATAATTACAGAATAACCAACGAACATGTTTTTATAAGAATGTGATACCTTAAGTTATTTTAAAATTCAAAAAAGGTAATAGAAGATGTTCAGAAAAATAGTAGCCCTCAAATCAAACAAGCCGACGAAACAGGAAAACTAGTATAGCCGCAAAAGATCTTGACCAGCTAGGAAGAAGTGCGAATAGCGTTGTCGGTTATTTTCTTGATCTATCGCTCTGGGTGCATTAGCCAACGTGTTTTGAAACACTCGCCGGGCGTATTTGTGTTGGCATCGGCGGCGCGTTGTCTCTCTTTCATCTCGCCTCGGTGCCAGGCTCTTCGCCTCGTGTGTAACGCGCCACGAGATGAAGAAACAAAGTCGTTAGAGGCCTAATTGCGAACTCTTTTCACCGCCTGGATAACTCTTGTCCATGATCTCGCGATTTTTTGCTCGGAGCAGATCAAAGACCCGAGAACGTTTAGAGAATGGCCCTGCCAATCATCCGTAACGCAAACCAACCAAATTTACTTCTCCAACTATTGTTTAAGTATTTTTCCATACTTTATATTATACGAAATATTCTGTGAAATCTGTGTTACACTTGTGTTAAGTAACCGTAGAAATTATAAAATTCTTTCTTGATTAAGTCATTTGATTCTGATATCAGCCGTGTGATACAGCGTTTTGCAAGAGGCTTAAGTAAAATATTTATTTTTCTAACTACTATTTGATTCTGACGAAGTGGTGCGTAAGCATTGAATTGATACTGATTCGTAACTGCACGTTAAACTGGGTCCTTATCTAGCATGTGATCTGTGATTTAGCAATCTTGGCCCTTTTATCTCGGTTATGCGACGTCGTTATCAATTTCCTACGGTATCAAGCATCATTTTTTCAAAATGTGAAAGCGTTTACATCGACCATCGTCAGAATCTGATGTCACGACGAATTTATTTATTGCTCTACTGTCTATTGATAAAAGGCATGCGATTGTTCATGGAACATCGTTAAAGCATTGCTTATCCTCTGATAAAATGATTTAACCGCAGAAACGGATACGCACGTGTCAGTTTGAATTTTTATTAAAGAATTAAATAAACAAATGCAGGAAATATTCTCGATTTTATTTTCAAATAAATAGTTATTCGTAAGTGATTTTTAAAGCAGCATCGCTCGTGTTCTCTTGTGTTTTCATTGATCATAAATAAGATTCGACTGATGAATTTTACTGCTTATCTTATTTATTAGTCTTTTTTTATTTGAATAACTGAATACTTGAAGAAAGATCAAAGAAAGTCGACACTTCAAACAATCGGTAAATGTTCCCGGACTCGAATGTTCCCGATATAAAATAATGACTTCGCGTTATTTATAACTCAAACACGTCAGCTACCGCGGCAGAGCATTTAACTGTTTTCCATGAATCCGACCTCCAAAATGTATATATTTTCATGATAAGTGTGACAATCTCCCGTCAATCGTAGACAGAGAATAGATTTCTATTATTGTTTACCAAATGAAAAAATGATGAAGAGGACGTTAATTCGTTAAGATATAAAATAATAATGAACAATAGATCGTAATATAAAACGATTTTAAAGTCGCATGAAGATGTATGCTTTGAACAATTAGGATGGTAATAACCTGTTTACGTTACGTGTATAAATATTATAATTGTTAAAATACTGAGGATGAAAATTAGGACTTGAGGTTAGCAGAACAAATGGGGTATAGATAGAAAACGACATCGTTTCACTGAATCTTCATCAATTGATTTTTTCGTATCATAGTCGACGATGAGCTGAACCCCCCCGAGCGATTCGTCTCTGTGCCGAAGATAATCGAACAACCACTCCTTTCCCCGTCTACACTGCCGCATTATTTACTCCTCATTGTCGTCGCCCGGGACAGCAGCAACGGCCCGGATGCGAGCCGCTCTCCCGTTTTCCACCCCATAATCGAGGAATAATAAAAATCATTCAAGTCGCGCGATGGCTTCTCAATAAAGACATTGTTCGCGGAACAAATTCTTATCCGTGAAAAGTCGTCGTTCCTGGATGGTTTCGGTTGGTGTGGGAGGTGTTCCGGCTACCCTCCTTCGACGAACGGAGAGGGCGGGGGACACGCGGGGGTGGATTATCGGCTGCGAGATTACAACGGGCTGAAGCGAACGATTTGCTTCGAAACGGGGATACCGTAGCAGCCGGTGCAAAGTGGCGGCGCGACGTGCTGGCTGGGGCCAATGAAGGACGGAAAGGGGTGCGCGGCATTATTGGCCCTAAGCAGGATACTTATTGAACTCTTAGCGGTGTTTTTATCATTCCTTTCTGGTGCTCGCGCGCGCACGTTCTCGCCACACCAAGCCACGCCGCCACCGGCGCTTTAAGTGTTTTCGCCTTTGTTTAAAAGACTCGTTCTCCCTGATTCCCGCCCGCTCGTATTATGCACCCTCGTACCCCCAAGAGGTTCTTACAAGACTACACTCCGTAAACCGTCGCTCAAGGGTTTGACCACTTTGCGTCTTTCCTTCGGGAGTGGAACAGCCGTCAAACTCGGAATCCTCTTTTCAAAGGGTTCATCTGAAGACGGTTCGATTTTTCAAGATGTTATATTCGACACGAAGATGAAACGCGCCTGGGCGTTCTATGCGAATTACGTAATGTAATGTCAAGGATACTTTATCGGTGGAAGTTCGCACTGTTGGTAGGCTAATGAAGTATACATTCTAGTCTACTATGTAGTTCGGCGGAATGTTATTTCAGAATGGGAAGCATATTTCGACGGTATACGGTAGTGGAATGTTATTTTAAGAGTCCGTCGAAAGACTTTATGAGACGCGATTTAAACGCGACGGAATACCGTTGAGGTGTGCTTTAATAAAATATCGTACCGCGCTTTTAAAGAATTTCTAATTTACAATCCTTAATAAGCTGTAGCTGGAGTATGACGCGCTACGATATAAATATTGTGGAAATTCGTTATATTAAAGTAATGATATTCAATACCTAATTTGCACAGAATGTTTCACGTTTCACGCGTAAACGTCAGTGTACATGTGTAGCGTGTTCCGATGCAAATAGATTAGTACACATCAAAGGTCTCGGCTCTTGGCATCAATTTGTGACGAATTCTCAGGTGGGATCAATGAAAACGAAAACAAGCAAAACTCAATTCGATTCATCACGTTGAACGTTCGGGTGTCAAATCGGTTCCGGCGAAATCCCGACGACTCCTGTCGGCCCGAGCGGCACCAACCCCCGGCCCCCAATCCCGTCCGCATGAATATTCATTCGTACACCGCATTTCCTATTTATGATCTTCTTTCATTACCGATTCTGTCGGTTCGTCGACTGCCATTAGTCACACTTTGCGTACCGAAAGCGTGATTCGAGGCGTTTATCGCGAATCGGGAAGGTGAAGTGCACTCGGGGGTGAATTTCACCGGCTGGTGCGCGCGTGTGCTTCGTGCGTACGACCTAGAGAGAACGCGAGCACCGACTGGGAGAAGGAGAAAGAATGAGAGGAGAGTGAGGGAGCGAATAATCGAGGGAACAGTAGGGAGAGAGACAGGCGTCACCGAACGAAGGGGTAAGGAAGGGCCACCACTTGTTCTATCGGTTACTGTTAGTCATTCAGTTCACCGCGCATGCAGCGAAAGTTCTGCGTGTAACTACGGAATTACGCTTAGATCGTGTCAATGCACTTCGCCGTGTCTAGTATGTTGTTAGAGATAGGAAAACGAGATATTGATCCTATAGCTCTTAAATTATTTATCACATTCGATATTGTATTCTAAGAAAGACAGAAACAAAATAGTCCGTCTTGTGCCAATAGACTTCCGGGTAAAACTGTTGAAAAGGGGTCTCTCTGATTTCGATGATTTTTTATTCTAAACCTTCTTAGATTCCTATATTTCTTGAGAATAATTTTGATTGGGTAGCTTCACCTCCTGAACACCCAAAACAACCAATGTGATACGTTGTCTTTTTTTATGCCCGCAACGAGCGTGAAATGAATTTCGGCAACGAAGTAAAAAGGTATCTCTATTTAATTCTATACAATTATTACATTTAGAACACTCAATGTGGTCATCATGAATTACTTTTTTATGTATGTATTAAAAAGTCCAATAACTTATATTTATCATTAGCGATTGAAAATTCATTCAAACGCATTTTAGTTGAAATCTATGTGATCGTATATAAGTTTTCAGATATACTAGTATAAGACGTAAATACGTGTCCAAAAAAGCCACTTCGCAGTACAAAACAAACCCAAGAAGTACAAGCAAAAAACGTAAACATTCCGCATCTGTCCCAAAAATAAGATCTGTATTGTACAATAGACTTGTATATTCCTACACTGACAACTTACGAACTATAATCTACCCAACCTAAAACAAAGTGAATTTTACTCGGTTCACTTCTTTAACATATTCTAAAATCATTGAAATCGGAGGTGAGCCCCATTTTCAAAAGTTTTACTGACTTTAGAATATAAACTATTGTACTCATATGTACGAACCTAAGAATATGATCTGCGACATTATATTTAATATTTATTTTATTAGAACCTGTAAGCAACGACTTTTATGATTTCAGTTTAGATGCCTTTGAATGCTGCCCGAGACATAATCAGTATTGCCATTCATTGTTCTTGGGTCGTAATCGATTTTGCAAATTCGAGTAGGAGGACACTTCAGTACCGCTAAAATATGAGACTCACCTCTTTGTCTTTTGCTTGCAGTTCCTGCTCCAGGTTGTTGTTCGGTGTTCTCCTGGGATTGCTGGAATCGTGTACCTGCTGCTGATCACTTCCCTGTGGAGTCTGAGACAATTTATGTCCCTCAGTCTTCGAATTCGCATCATTTGCTGCGGCAAGTTGCTCCTTCAATGTAGAAACTTCCTTTTCCGCCAATGTCGCCCTCTGTAATCAAATAAAATAGCATACCTGTTATTATACATAATTTACATAACATTCAATTCTTATATGCAAACAAAATAAAAAAAAAACAAATGCAGCTCTATTCATGTGTTTTTTCTTTATTACGTATACGCATAATATTTTACCCTTCGTGTTTAATGGCTGATGTGTACAAGAAAATTGCCAAGTTTCTTCCATTTCAATGATCTAACACTATACAGTTCTTTTATTACACTTCTTTATCTCATTGATCAGGCGCCCTGCAGTGTATGTGTTTTTAATGATAAGTTGATGCGGCAGAAGTTTAGCGTCACGGCGCTTAATTGAAACGTCAATCGACCGGGAAGCGGTGATCTAAAGCACTGACTATTGAAAGTCACGTGCCGCGTCTCATTTTATTTACGTTTTGGAACAATTCTAGCTCCAAATTTTCATGATCGGTATGTACACAGTAGACTCCCGTATAACGCGTCAAATATATTACAACTACTGTTTTCATACAACGCGATTCTTCGCACAACGCGCCAAACATTAAAACACAGGAATTATCTGATTTAAGAATTAAATCTGCTTTAGTTGAGCGTTTTTTATATTGTTTTCAGACAATAACTAATAATCAGGATTGTAAAAATATGTTTCAATTTAAAAAATCTTAAAAACGTAATACATGTATAATTACATTTTTATTAAATTTCAAAATAAAAGATTTCTCGCATACATTGATAATATTCTTTTTTTTAAATCAATTTCGTGTATATGCCATTTATTTTTAAAATACTGCCCTACTTGATAGATCATAGAGAATAAAAATTGACATAGCTATGATTATTTTAAACCTGTTACTTCACGTTGTACGCATTATACGAGAAAAGTTCTCGGAAATTATTTCCTATAATGCTAATTCATATAGCACGCAATTTATTAACCGCGTTACACTAAAGTCTGCTATGTCTACATTTCATTTACTATAATTATTTCGAAGAAGTCCTGATAGACAATTAATCGCACGTTTCTAAACTCAACAATGTAAACATCCACTGATATCTATTTCCTAAACCAACACCGAGCTATAAATTACATGATCATGTTGCAATATCATAATAAGGCTGTAAATTGATCAAACACATTTACAAAACATTCCGTGCGGACGCGAATGTCTTATCATTTCCAACAAATCATCTGATTCGGCAATATCGCCGCACATTTTCATTCCGTTAATGTCGAATATTAACAAGTTGTCGATGGAACGAGCGCAAGAAGCGCAGGAAGAAATCGCAGAAACCGTTTGGATACGACGATAAAATCATCGGTGGCGCCATAATAACTGACATATGCGTTCTCGTTCACCGCACAACGCGAAACGCGTAAGTTCGCCTATTTTGACTGATCTGTACAGCAACGGCATACGCTAAATCCATTAATCGGCATCTGAAGGCGATTAAAGTAAATTACAGATTTGGATCCCGGCTTGATAAAATGTATTCGATACATTATTATTAGAACGGAGCAGCAGTGGTACGCGTGGACTAACGGCAACAAGTCCACGTCAGTTTTTGCCCCGATGCATCGAAGCCGGATCGATCGTTCCGCGAAGCAGCGACGCCAACTTCTCGTTCGATTTCAAATTGCATGGTAACACGTACAAGTACGGACATTCTATAACATGCTTGTTCGCGACCCGCATGCATTCTCTCTAGCCTATAATTCTCTTCGATTGTCGTATTCCCCGCGTATTTCCGCTTTCCTTTCTCTATTTATTTAAGGGAACTTCGTTGGATTAACAATTTTAATTTATAATTATAACACGGCTTGAAAATTCGGACCATATTGTAAAATTTAAAAAATTAAATATGGTAGATAAATCATTTATGTTGTATTTGAAAGTATACGAAAAGCTAGACTTCCGTACACACGTTTAGTTGACTTTACATTAATCAGTATTACGTGCATACGTATTTCGGAATTGAGACGAATCAATTTCCTCGGAACTAGTAATCTTCAACAATCAAAGTGAGATACAAGAAACGTTACGTGGCAGCGGAGAACATCGTAAACAAATTTCGAACAATCGAAACAGACATCTGCGAGTCATGCAATAAGTTCGACGGTTGCTCGGGGAGTAGAGGAAATCGGAAAAGACGAGCGCGAGGGGGAGAAAGGAAGACAGTGTTCGGAGGCGAAGTACGAGGGAGCTATAGTAATGACCCATTGTTTCCTGCAAAAAACCTTGACGATGTTATCGATAATTACGAAATGATACGGGAAGCATAAATACATATCCGAGACCGCGATGCACGTTCATCGGAATGGCGCACAGGTATCGATAGACTGCGGTGGCTCGTCGTAGCGTATTTGTCACGAGCCGCTGGCAACGCGCAATGTGGTGGGGGATAAAATCAACGAAGCAGCGAGAAGCTTAAGGCCGATGCGATGCGATGGAGAGGATCGAGAAGATCGCCGATAAAGATCGTCCGCCCGCGATCGTCACATTAGCGGCGGAAGTCGTTGGAAGATAATGGCTCCTTTGAACGTTCCTAACGACGCTGCTTTTGTCGTTGTTCTATCAACAATCGGCTGTTAGGAATTTAAGTTATGAGATTACGGAAAACTCGAGCGCTTCCCTTTCCGCTCTTCCGATTTCTTCAAGGCTCACAGCCTCCACCCGCTTGATTGTTCGATACTTCCAATCATCGTTGATTTCTAATAAGTATCTATTAAATATTCCCGTCCATCAGCGATGTCGATTTCAATGGGGAAAGAATTACATCGAGAGGCCTTTAAATAAGGCATTGTACATAAATCAATTGCTTATTATAGATTCAGTTAAATAGATTTGAAAATCGTTTCAATAAGGCATTATACATAAATCAATTACCTATTATAGACGCAGTTAAACGGATTTGAAAATCGTTTCAATTATCGTCAATTGTTGATAATTTAAATGTCTGATAAGCTTTTCCAAATAATACCTGGTAAGAATATTGCGAATTAAGTTCTTCGATTCAATGGTAAGTACAATGGAGATACGAAATAGATTGTAAGACTTCGTTCGCGAATGTCTAAAAAACGTAGGACAATTGACGTATGAAACACAGTGTGTACACCTATGATCATAATGTAATAGCAGCGTGACAATGAGAATGCTTGACAGGTGTACATATCGTGTTCGATTCGGCGATAGGTAGGAGCCAGTTGAATTCGATCGCTCAGACATCACCGATTATGTTGTGCACGACTTTCGACCCTGACAGGTAGAGGGGCTCAAAGAGGAGGGGAAGTTCGATCACGACGAGGCGTTTCGTCTCGGGCTCCGACGTTCGTCTTTACACCCCATCGCAAATTGACGGTTAGGTATCCGACTTGCACGACGTTCTGAGCATCGATCGATCGCCACTCACCGATTCGATATACCGGAATCGCGGCTCATTGTACGTTCACGTTCCGCATGCACAAGAGCCTGCTCCAGAGCTGCTTTTAGGCCGGGTGGTCACGCACTTTCAGATCAACTACTCACCAGGGCATCGATTGGTTTCTGTCGTGTTAATGCCTGTTTCCACGTTTTCTGCCCGTTCGCCTCTGATGGCTCACCGCGTCGTGTAATTAAGCCCCCGTAATTCGCTGTTCGCAATTTCCCAGCCACGATTTCGTGTATCTCTCTTTCAGCCACTGGCAAACATTTGTAATTTAAATCCACTCTTCGTTTCTACAGAGTTTTCTCCTTTTCAATTCATCTTCAGCTACTTTCGCAACGATGACCGCGTTCATACTTTTCGTTTCATTTCTTTGATCAATTGAATTGAAATATATACAGAGAGTCGTCTTCTTTTTGCGATGCTTGCGCGGATGCAATAATTTGTATTGGTTCTCGCCAAGATTGTAACCCAACCATCCGAATTCAGATTCGAAATGAGCCGCGTGCGTGTTGGCATAGTGCGAGCACGGCATGCGAGTGTCGCAGCTGGCGGCGCGCGGTGTCGTAGCCCGTCAAACGCCGAGCATTCTTTGTGCTCCTCCGGCAGAATATCCCGAATAGATCAGCCTCCCTCGCGCACCCACCCGTCCACTCATCCACCCCGGCCTCGCGTGTTTCTATTTTTACTCCTAGCCCGAATCATCACCGCGTCCTGTCTTTTTCTACTATTTATCCCGTGACGGGTTGACTAACGCGTGGAGAGCCATTGGGAATTCCGGCCAGATCGATGTGTATTTAGATGCGACTGGCATTTGTCTCCGGACGTTGAAAGATATCTCAAAAGTAGAAAGACGAGAAAGGAAGAGCAACGAGAAGTAGTCGATATCTTTGATTGTTTGTGTTCTACTTTTCACAAATCCATTGAATTAAATTTATTTTAACAGGTCAAAAATTGGTCTGTGAATTCTCGAAAATGTGAATTGAGAAGTTCACACGATCTGCACAAGTGTCAAGTACATAATATACCGAGTGAACAT
>NW_017177343.1:159993-179191 GCF_001652005.2 Ceratina calcarata
TCTAATAAGTATCTATTAAATATTCCCGTCCATCAGCGATGTCGATTTCAATGGGGAAAGAATTACATCGAGAGGCCTTTAAATAAGGCATTGTACATAAATCAATTGCTTATTATAGATTCAGTTAAATAGATTTGAAAATCGTTTCAATAAGGCATTATACATAAATCAATTACCTATTATAGACGCAGTTAAACGGATTTGAAAATCGTTTCAATTATCGTCAATTGTTGATAATTTAAATGTCTGATAAGCTTTTCCAAATAATACCTGGTAAGAATATTGCGAATTAAGTTCTTCGATTCAATGGTAAGTACAATGGAGATACGAAATAGATTGTAAGACTTCGTTCGCGAATGTCTAAAAAACGTAGGACAATTGACGTATGAAACACAGTGTGTACACCTATGATCATAATGTAATAGCAGCGTGACAATGAGAATGCTTGACAGGTGTACATATCGTGTTCGATTCGGCGATAGGTAGGAGCCAGTTGAATTCGATCGCTCAGACATCACCGATTATGTTGTGCACGACTTTCGACCCTGACAGGTAGAGGGGCTCAAAGAGGAGGGGAAGTTCGATCACGACGAGGCGTTTCGTCTCGGGCTCCGACGTTCGTCTTTACACCCCATCGCAAATTGACGGTTAGGTATCCGACTTGCACGACGTTCTGAGCATCGATCGATCGCCACTCACCGATTCGATATACCGGAATCGCGGCTCATTGTACGTTCACGTTCCGCATGCACAAGAGCCTGCTCCAGAGCTGCTTTTAGGCCGGGTGGTCACGCACTTTCAGATCAACTACTCACCAGGGCATCGATTGGTTTCTGTCGTGTTAATGCCTGTTTCCACGTTTTCTGCCCGTTCGCCTCTGATGGCTCACCGCGTCGTGTAATTAAGCCCCCGTAATTCGCTGTTCGCAATTTCCCAGCCACGATTTCGTGTATCTCTCTTTCAGCCACTGGCAAACATTTGTAATTTAAATCCACTCTTCGTTTCTACAGAGTTTTCTCCTTTTCAATTCATCTTCAGCTACTTTCGCAACGATGACCGCGTTCATACTTTTCGTTTCATTTCTTTGATCAATTGAATTGAAATATATACAGAGAGTCGTCTTCTTTTTGCGATGCTTGCGCGGATGCAATAATTTGTATTGGTTCTCGCCAAGATTGTAACCCAACCATCCGAATTCAGATTCGAAATGAGCCGCGTGCGTGTTGGCATAGTGCGAGCACGGCATGCGAGTGTCGCAGCTGGCGGCGCGCGGTGTCGTAGCCCGTCAAACGCCGAGCATTCTTTGTGCTCCTCCGGCAGAATATCCCGAATAGATCAGCCTCCCTCGCGCACCCACCCGTCCACTCATCCACCCCGGCCTCGCGTGTTTCTATTTTTACTCCTAGCCCGAATCATCACCGCGTCCTGTCTTTTTCTACTATTTATCCCGTGACGGGTTGACTAACGCGTGGAGAGCCATTGGGAATTCCGGCCAGATCGATGTGTATTTAGATGCGACTGGCATTTGTCTCCGGACGTTGAAAGATATCTCAAAAGTAGAAAGACGAGAAAGGAAGAGCAACGAGAAGTAGTCGATATCTTTGATTGTTTGTGTTCTACTTTTCACAAATCCATTGAATTAAATTTATTTTAACAGGTCAAAAATTGGTCTGTGAATTCTCGAAAATGTGAATTGAGAAGTTCACACGATCTGCACAAGTGTCAAGTACATAATATACCGAGTGAACATGAAGTTGTGATAAATGTAGATTTAATCTTAATTTCTAGTTGAAAAACTTGTTTGCGAGTAATCAACGTTTTAAGTTTATCGCAAAGTACAAATTTTACAGCAGAATGTGCTTTTTCACGGTACTTCTGTTATTGAAATGAATTTTAATGATTCTATGCCACGCTATCACCTTCTCGTGTTCTTTTTTTAGAAAAATCGTAATGTTACCAAGGGAGCTATAGCAACTAATTTGCACAAAAATAACTACTGAAGCGAGTCGCTAATTAACATGAAATACGTCGTTCATTTTTACGACTTTCCTTACTAAGGTTACTACGGCTTACATTTCCTAGATTCGCGTGATCTCGCTTGACCTTTGACACATCGTAACATTCAACAGTTATTTCAGTTGTTTAGTAGTACTAGCTATAAACTCATGTGTATGAATCATGACGGATCGTTAATAACGAACAAAGAAAAAAGTGCAAGTAAATAAATCAAAGGATCATATTTTTGTTCAATAACAATGAATAACGAATCGGACATCGTAATAATAAACAATTACTATAGAGTGATAGAAGCTACCTATGGTTTGATTTACGGATAAGAAAGAAACACTTCATCAAGTTCAAAACATATTTTCCTGGTATACATAATCATATGAAGATTAATAAGTATTTTCTAATTTCTGTTCTACTTGAAAGTAGTTTACGCAAAAAGGATGTGTGTCACGTGATTAATCTGGTTATCCATCGACACAGTATTTATTCGAAGCTCTCGGCACAAGGTATCTTTGTCAATCGATGTAAGACGTAGGTCGATCAGCCAGACAGAAACAACAAACGGTGTGTAGATTCATCGTCGGCCGTGGTTGCCCGTTCACGAACACTAACAAAGCTGGTGATATAGGTGAGGGTGGCGGCGACGTTATATGGTGGCAAGAAAGAGGGGAATATCTTACCAGTCGTCTTTATAATCTCCCGCGAGGTAACAGAGAGGGTGGTCGGGCTGGATCAGCCGTTTATGACTAGCGGCAGTGTTATATTTTTTTGGGTGGAGGTGGGAGCCAGGAGACGGCCGTGATATTTCAAATTTTCTCATTACACCTCGAGGTGCGAATGATCTTTTCCCTTCCTCCTCGTTCTCTTGAGCTCCCGCATCCCCTTCCACGCCGCTGTTCCTTCTGCCCATCGCGATCTGTGCTACCCTATCTAGCGCAGGCACTCTTTCACCACGCCGCACGGATACACCGTGGCGCCGTTTTTCCACCACCTCCCCCAATCACCTCCCCACACAGCCCCCTTCTTCAATCTCACACCAACCAGCCATCAGGGTGAACCCCTCTTGTATTTATTATTAAGATATCGACCGGCTCTAAGTCCTGCTTGCTAGGTAGTACGTGCAATATGCGGCGAAACACTCGAAGCATATACACGAGTCGCGGAATAGAATGCCGGGTTTCGACCCCTCTTACGCGGGCCTCTCTTCTCCTCTCCTCGCCACGCCGCGCCGCTCACCTCCTCCCTCCTCCGGTGTGCGCGAGGGCTTTCAGGCGCTTTTTTTCGACGGGAGCAGAATACCATCGATGCTAATTCGCGCTTTGTTCGAGACACTTTTGTGCGCTGCAGAAACGCAACGCGAGGCAAAGTGAAATAGATGAGAGTGCTCTTTGTTTCGATCTGATTAAATGGCGCGCTGATTGGCGCGGCCTGAATTAGTAGTCCGTGAAGTGCTCACGCATGTGACGTACCGGGGACCTCCCTAAGAACAGGGATTTCTGCGATATATTGTCCCGCGACGGCCATTATTTTCTGTATCTATGAATTTCGTTTGAAAATACGACGAAGCTTTGAGAATATTCGTTGGTGCCCGCGAATTTATGGTCTGATCGATTCCCAATAGTGGGTATCGAGTATCTTTTAAAAACGCGGTTTATTGTTCGCCGAGTTATTTTTAAACTAGTCATCGTAATAATTTTTACAGAATTTCTATAATCATGAAAATTATTCTGCCATATATTATATGTAAATGCATGAGATCTCGTACATAAGTGTAAATATATGTTTAGCGCTCGGATTATAAGGTATTGAAGAAATTGATATCCCCTGAGCTTCAATCCTTCTCGATCGTTAAGTCGAGAACGTTGGTTAAGGTGAAAGCTCGGTGTCTACGGTTCGCGTGAATCAGCCCGGTAATCCGAAATCCGTCGAAGGAACTCGTCACTAAAAAGAAACGGCCGAAGACACGAAGAAAACCGCGTGGCCCCAAGATCGTCTCTGTGGCCGCCTGTCTGGGAGGTCCATTAATCGTAGGACAATAAACGCGCTCCTCTTCTCGAACGAGATACTTTTCGGAGGGTCATCGACCGTCGCCTCCGTTTGCTTTTCTCCGAAGCATGTGTGCCGAGGACGAGCACTCCATGTGGCACAGGTTCCCACGTGTGGGACCAGTTTGAACATGGTACGCGGAGAAAGGGATAGAAAGAGAGAGAGAGGAAGAGAGAACGAGACCGAGAGTGGAGATTGAAGAGGGGGTGACAAAGAGGACGTTTTCCAATAAGAACGCGTCCGTACGGCAATATTTAAGAAATGTCAATACATCGCGCCCGAGGAGAGGGAGCGGGACGAAGGGTTCATGGATAGAAGTCGGGCAAAAGGACGGCGAGGAGGAGGCTGGCGACGGTAACCGACTGCGACGACAACGTCGACGACGACGACGACGACGACAATGCCAACGGCGGGGCCATCAGTTCCCGGGCAACTAGCCTCGAGGCATCGGTTAAAAAACGAACGAACCCCTTTGATGTTTCCCATTCTCCTAATGAAAAATTAAAGCCCCTTCTTAAACATCATTAGATACGGCCACTCTTTCAAGTCCTTCGTCGACTCTCGATACGCCTGCAGCGCGTAATCACCGGGCCGAGGATGCCTCGTGTTTTGACCCCCGATCGACAGCATTTTCAAGCTGTTTGAAGCGGTTACTTCGTCTGATTAGCGAGAGTTTTTTTAGGAGTTTGTATTATACGATACGAAATTGGGGTAAACGTTTAGAATCAAGGAGAAATTTGTATTTACAATTAAATGTTTCATTTATTAGCAAAATAATTTTATGAACAGAGGCGGCACAAAAACTTGGACATTTAATTATTACTTTTGGAAGCATAGAAATAGATATTGAATAAGAGATATATTACTAGTCATGCGTCACAGGAATACCAGATATCCGAGCGAGGTCGCTTCCCAACTTATTTTTAATCTCTTTTTCTCTATGCAGCAATCATTCCCTCAGCGAATTCCAGACACACGTGCGAGTCAGCACGAGAGATCTTCTCACGCGCGATCCACTAATAAATCACGATGGCTGCGAGGAAAAAATCAGTGATCATCTGCTACGGAGAGAGAGAAACGGACTATTTCTTTCAGCCGGCGTTCTTAGGAAGCGTCGGCGTCTACTTCCTCTTTCCAATAGACGTTAACACGAAAGAGAAAATCTTGGATCACTCGGAAAAATTCTCGTATCACTCAAAGAGAAATACGAACGACATCGATCTATAATTAAGCACGACTTATAAAATTCTCGAGCGTCGAGGCTCGGTGAAGAATCGACGGAAATTTATTTTTCAATATGTAATATCTACTGGGCGAGCTAACAATTCAATGATTCCCAATTGGCAATGTGGACGGATTAACTGTCGCGATGCGTGTTGCAAAGAAAGTAGGAAATCGGTTTTCCCTTGTTTTTCCACAGGGACTGGCTGTTTCCGATCGAAAAGCACAAATGAATTTCGCTCCGAACAATGGGGGACTTGATACGGCGGAATCGACGAAAGGGAACGGCGTGGCCGCGCGGGCTGGGCGATTGTTGAAATTTGCATGAATCGATGACGATTGTTTGGCCGCGAAATGAGCTCGCCGCCACAGGAGAAATAATTCGCAATCCGTGTACAGCTCGGCCAATTGGATTACCGTTTGCCATTTCGATTCTGCTCGGTCCAACGGACGACAATGGCCATATGCTAAAAGCGAATCATCTTTGTGATCTGAGCCGGTTGATCGTCGCGTGCGTCGTTCGGCTGCTCTCGTCTCCGCCACGAGGTTTTATCCAACCACTTCTATTTTTCTTTTTACCTCTCATTTTTTGGCCCGTCATTAACCGTCCGTAATTTCGTTAATTTCACATAAATTACGGCCCTTGTCGAATTTTCTGTTTGCATTTTCTGACTGTTCCATTGTTCTTAACCGGAGCTTTTTACCCTACATGTGATTATGTAATCGTTCTAATAATTTTTGATAATTTCGTTACTGAACATTACTGTTCTTGATGAGTTTGGTTGCTCATTGATTTAGTATAAAATGAATATTAATGGAATAAAAAACAGACTAAATGTCGAATGCTATGAACAAGAGAGAATTGAAGAGTTAGGCAATCTTTTGGTTTAATCACCGATCGAAAATGGAAAAGTAGCAGCTGTCGAAGGAGTGTCAGAACGTGTACGAAGATACATGCGACGAAGATAGGAAGGACTTTTAGTGGCTGCGGGGATATCGGTACCTGAGCGAGCACAATACGGGCTATATTTTTATAGGGCCGCCACGGGAGTCTAATGGCAGGCAACGCCGGGGGTAGGGTGGAAACAGGGATTTGGTATAGACGTCATTGTTTCCGCTCGGCACCCTTCTTCCACCCCCGACTGGAAACTACCCCCTTACAACGCGGCGTGGCTGCCATTGAAGCCACTTTTCATCTCTCCTCTGTTTCTCTTCCCGCGTTCTTCCACACATAGATTACAATATTACCGCGTAACCCACCCTCACGGGCGCACCGTTAGCCACGCCGCAACGCCGGAACGCGTCCTCTGATATATACGCGCACTTCTGATCATAACATAAATTTTAATGATGGCCGTGATGAAAATATAAGAACGCGGCGATATTTATGACGCCTGGCCCGGCCAGTTCCTGCTGCGCTGCAACCTTCAACTCCCCTCTTCCGTGGACCACTCACGACTCCCCCACACTCCTGTCGAGCTACTTCGAGGAGGAACGACGCCACCCCTTTCGCACTGTCAACCCACGGGCGAAACACAAGATTTAATTGTCCATCAGTCCCGTGGTCTCGAAACTTTTTTACGCAGAACCTATATTTCTCGCTTCGTTATGTTTTAGGTGTACGTGAATTATGTGCAGATAAAGAGAATGGGAGATCAAAATATGTGTTTAGAGCAAGAAAAATGATTCTATCGTTTATACACATGGGCATAGATTTCTATTGTAGTCGATGGATTTTGTTCTAATTATTTACAATTATGTTGTATTTGGGTGATTATATTTTAGCCAGTGAACTTCCGTGCAATTATTTTTGCAACGAATTGGCATTGGCTTCTCTAAAATGTAAGAGAGACAGAGAGAGCGAGAGAATTAGATCCGAAAACACTGTAAAAAGTTCGAATAATCCTGGTGCAAATGAATGAACGACAGAAAGAAACGATTCAATCATATTCTCGCAAGGATCAGCGCTGATCTACTTAGCTCGGGCCGCGCCGCACCAGCTACTCCCGTAGCTTCGTAGTTTTCTTTTTCCGCTTAACAAACCCTGTCCAGCCCCCGTCTTGCCCCGCACTTTTGACGCTTTGCTTTGAAAATCCTTTGATTCCCATCTTTTCGAGGGTTCGGAAATGTCGATGCGCCTTCGCATGAAAAGGGGTTCCTTCCAAGCAGTCCCCTGATTGGGACGATAAAAGAGGGCCGCAGGGACCACGCGCGGGGAGGTAAAACACTAATTAGTTATCAAAGGCCGAGGAAGGGTTTGGTGACAAAATAGTAGATCCTGAAACGAGGAGCGCCCTCGCTCCGCGCTTACTTCCATCCCGCCCCGAACAGATATACTACCACCATCAACCCCTCTAGTTTCTCTTCGTACGGATTCCCTTCTTCCTCCTTTGCCATCATTCCACCTTCCTTCTTCGTCTTTGGATGCCGTCAGCCCTGTCCGTGTCTTAATACTCACGGGAGGACGGGCCTGTATTGATTTTCGAATCATTAATTCTGCCCCTAATCAGAAGTTGCCAAGCCCGTGCGCGTGTACATCCGAGATGCTCGTATCTGTCTATCTCGGTACAAATTCGCCGCGTGCGAGTATGTTCGACACGTTCTTGTGTCGAGATGGAGTCTTGCTGTTATGTCGAGGAAAGTCTATTTGAAAATGTTTCATTTGTATGCAGGTAATGACGCAACGTGGAATTGTGAACTTTCCACTGTTCACTCGAACCAAGGATTATTTCTGTTTCGAACTCCTGGATTGTGACTCAGCCAAATTAAACAGAATTCAAGATTCGTTATACAAATTTGATTGTCGTTGACTGCGTAACGTGAAAAAGTGTGAGATGTTCCTAGAAAACTGTGTCGGCACAACGTGAGATGTGGCGAAAAGTATTAGGTATGTCAAACGATGAATCATCAGATATCGTCAAATTCACGTCGACACCGCAGCTTCGTTTCATGCAACCACACAAACCTCTGGAAATATTGTTTCTTGGAACGAATCAACGAATGGCGTAATGCAAATATATCAACGCGGAAATTGCTAATTATAATGACGAAAGTCTTGACACCAGGATTGTACGTTCTACTACCGTTTAGCAGAATGCTAAGAAAGTTTCATAATAGTTTTCATGAAAGCATGAAAAATCATGCTCTATTAGTAACGTGAAAACTGTCATTATTATACTTGTAAGATCACAAAATTTACTCATTTATTCAAGAATCCTCACTTTAAATTCTGTCCCGTTACTATCTCACCTCTACCGCCTGTCTACACTGCGGTGCTGCGGGCCGTTTTGTTCTTTCTTCTGAAACGGAGGGCCGTTAAAAATTAAGTAATCGAATAAACGCGACTCAGCCATCAGGGATTAACGGTGGAATTCGCTCGAGTACGAGCGATACTAATTAACCGAGACATCAGAAGCGAGGTTTCCACACGCACCCCCACTTGCACCAAGCCTTGGTCTACCCAGAGGGTTCGGTGCGGTGCAAGAACCGGGCGTTATGCGCTTAACAGTGGAAAATTGCCAATTTTCCCGATAATGAAAATTCTCCCGCAGTGGTTAATTCAATTTCCTTAATTTCTTCGCATTGAAGTCGGCCTCGAAGATTACGATCGAAATCGCAGAAAAGGGGATTCCGATGATGGTCCGACTCTTCAATTACTTGAGAATTGATAATACGGTGATCTAAAACAGTGAACCTAACATTTGTGAATGTAACGATTGCTAGGTTTTTATTCAGTGAAGAATGATAATTTGTTCAAACGTAGAAATGAACGTATTTCACGAACGGTAAGTTTCTGGCGTGAGGAACCTTTGAATGATATCAGAAACTTGGTTCTTTTCTGTATGTAATAATTTTTACTGCGCGTCTGACATGTATAAATAAATATTTATCGGAGAAAATATCTACGGAGCAGCGTATTATACGCTCTTTAAGATTAACACACTAGTTTTAAAAAATGCCTCTAATCTAGGAAAAAGTAACGGTGGGTTTGATACGATCGCGAAACGTTGAACTCTGTTAATACTCGAGCAAATAAAAGAGCAGATATTTCGCCATAAATCTCAAGGTAAAATTCCGAAGCGTACATACATACACAAGCAGACGGCTTCCAAGTTCAAACGGATGACGCTGATGTTCGACGCGGGGCGCCAGTAAATTTTCACGTTTCGTCGAACCGCGAGCTTCGCGATGATCCGTGGTCTAACAGATTTATTGCTTCACCCTGATAACGACGGCTACGAATCTGTGACATTTTTCTTTCTCTCTGTCTTCGTTCGAAACAGATCGGAATGCGATTTACAATCGTTTCGGTAAGAGAACGCTATCGCAATACGTGATTTTATTGGTATGAAATATTCTGCAACTTTTAATCAACAAATAAATGACAATATTTCTCAAAAAAATTTGATTATTTATTAGATATTGTCTGATTATAAAATTCTATTAAAATAGGCAAAACAAATTTGATTAAACGTGTAAAGTAAAAATATTAAATATTTCTTATTAGTATAATAGGTTTACAGATAAGGATCACTATAATAGAAATCAAACTACATTGAATACATGTGATACGAAAGCGCGCTATAATTAACGATGGTAATGGAACAAAGTTGATAGAAATCTAATTGGATTTTTCTTTTTGCTGAATTTTTTATTCAAAATCAGTATTTCCTCTCTCACATAATATTAGGCAGCAGCAAAGCCCGCTTCATTAATAAAACATTCGTATGTTTGGATTGAAAAAAGATTAATCTCGTTTCAATCAAAATAATGTACATAACACTAACGAGCGGGCTGCTATTAATAAAGTCGTGATTACATTTTTATTAAAAAACAATCTTTATTTACCCTGATCACGTATCTGTATAAACGTTACAAATTACGTCGATCCGTGAATAATCGCGAAAATTAAAAATTTTACGATGAATATTTGCATTAAAGTTTGTGTGAAAAAAGTTATTCATTAAAATAAACAGAAAAGCTTGTAATTAATATTTATAATCAATTAAATCCAGTAGAATTGATTCACGCTTAGAGCGAGGGTTAAAAAGCTGTTATCCTAATGATATTGAAGTTACCAAATTAAACGGGATTACAGAAATATTTTAACGTAGGGTGCCGTTGGAATCGTAGAAAAGGGGAGAGTATGGAGCAAATCGGTGACGCCTTACAATTATATCAGTCGCTCGTGGAAAGACGCAACGCGTGCCGGGGATCCGTTCCCACAGAAATTTCGTGCCGCGAATCGGCCGAGAGTTCATCGCTGCCACTGCAATCCCCGAAGGACGGCGCGCCTTTTACCGAAAGAATTTTAACTCGGCACAGTCACGTAGCCGAACGACGACGCGACGCCGCCGTGTCGCGTCGCGATCCATAGGCGCGGGAAACTTCAAAAAGGCCTCTCAGGAGACAGGCTGATTACTCGATGAGAATACGACCATTTCTCGGTACCCTTTCCCGTTTGTTGCCCCCCGCGTTCTCCTCTTTCGCTGGTTCTTTTTACCCGAGACAAAGAACCAACAAGCGAACTCTACTTACCACCCTTAATCTTTTCACGCCGGTCTACCACTGCCGATATCAAGTAATCATGCATCCCTTTTTCCAATAACTATCGATTCAACCCCTCGCGACATAAAATCTTCCGTTAATACTTTGACTGTTTCGTAATTAGAATCTTATTTCAATGTTTTAACTATTTTGCAATTAGGATCTTATTTCAATACATAGCATCCTATTTAGAGTATTCGTTTGGAAATTACGCTATTATTGTCTACCTCATAAATTCTACGCTTAAAACGATAGAAATCGAGCGGAATCAAATAGAAACGACTCAAAGCGAATTCAGAGCATAAATGACGCGCAGAGTAAGCAGACTGTATGCACGGTGTAATAAAATTACTGACAGAACTCGCGGTCGGCGTACGTCGATTTCCTCGATGAAGCTTACGATGAAAAGGTTTATTTGTTTCTTTTGCCCGGGATCTCGACTCGCAAGCAGTGCGACATCAAACACGCTTAACACTCATACAAAGTCACCCCCGCTTGTGCACGACCCGCTGCGACTGCAAGGCGACTGAACAGGTTAAACGATAAAATCGTCCGGAGGTCTTTTGAGGAATGGATTTCTAATGATTGATAAAGATAATTAACCAAGTACGGTACGGGCGCGCCCGTGTCTCGGCAACCCTTTGATTCAACCAGGCGAGCCCCCACGCCTCAGCCCCCGTAGTCGTCGTCCCGGGCTTTGAAATCTCGTCGGCAGAAGCGATTTTCCGCCCCCGTCGGTTCCTCTCCCCACGACCACCCCCGGACCGTTCCTGTTCCTTCGTCACTGGCGCGCTTCTTTTGAAAAGAAAATTCGAGTTTCAGGAGTTTCGCTCGATACGCGGCTGTTATGCCGATCGTTGCTCGGGCGCCTTGCGATAGCGTCATCATCGATCAGGCTTGTTTGCTTCTTCAACCCTTTGAGTGCTGCGTTCCTACCCGCGCGGTTGCGCCGTTCCTCGATTATTCGAATAACCCGTTTATACGAAGCTTTATAATTACGCTACAATGATAAAAATATATGACGTTTTCCATACTTGGTTGACGCACAATTTTATGCGATATCTCTAATCCCTTTCATTCCGAGATCACACTCGTATTCTGTTGCTATGTGTATAAAAAGTCGTGGATTTTAGGGGGACTACGTAAAGCTATCTGGCACCCAATCTTTCACCCTTTCAATCAGAAAGTCCGTCCAACGCAGATAAACGATAAGAGATAAAAAGGACAGGGATAGGCATTTGTATCCGAAGAATGCATAAAACCTATCCGACAACAGCAACCAGCATCGTTGAAGGGGCAGGAAAGCAAAGAGAAACAAAGGTAAAGCGAGTTTGCACTAGCCGTGCAATTCTCCGAAACTTGCACACGAATCGAGAAAAACTTCTAACGAAGGGGTTGAATTGTCGGGTGGATATCGTCGATGGCGGTAGGCAGGGTTGAAAATAAGCGATAATGCGGCAGCTTTACTTAGCTAATTAGGACTCTCTCCCTCGCTCCTACTTTCCCCGTCCGTCCGGCGTTTTCTCGCTCATCTCTCAACCACCCACCCGGGGCCGGTTCCTGCGCTCACGTCGCTCTCCTTTCACCGCGACTATTTAATTCATTTAGATATTATTTTGCGGACCAGGCATTAACATTCTCAATCAAATTAATTAAATCACTCTCCGTTCAGCGACGTCCGTCTCATCCGCCCCTTCTCCTCTTTTCCCTGGCTAACTCGCCTATCCGCCTCGCTCGTTTTTCGTTGCACGGACAGAGACCGAGATATGCGAAAACGAGACGGACTCGAGACGAGGAGAAAGACCGGATTTTCGGAGGATTCACGGTGCCGTGAGAGGGAGAGATCCAAGTAGAAAGGCAGAGGGTGCCTGGGAAAGGGGTTAATGCAAAGGTCCAGGATAATTACCCACATGGCTGGCAATGCGTATTTCACTTTGATCAAGTCTGTGTTTTTCTTCGTTCGCTTATCAGACCTGCCTCCTCCTTCTCATCCTGGTTCTCTGCCTCCCCTGACCCGTTTTACCACCCTCCACGCCCCCGGCTCCCCAGTTCTTTCCTTGTCTCATGCGAGAACCACCCTTACATCGTCACTGGCTAGCTGATGGGTAGGTAACCGGTCTTTTGTCTTTGTCCGTGCACGTTTTAATTATTTTAAAGCCGGCCCCGCGAGCGTCTAATTTCCGCCCTCGACCCGGTCCTGTGTTTTACGAAAAATTCGGCAAGAACCGGAACGGAGAGGAAAAAGTCCCATGACAAGGTTCCCGCCGAGTGAAACCTGAGCAGCTGCTAACTTGCAAACAATGAATACGGATTCGGGATTCTCATGTGGAAAATTTGTTCAGCAGAGACACTGAATAGTATAGCTCGCAACGAGATAAGTTAAAGTTGTAAGCTTTGTTTTACAAACGTTCGGTTCGTTATAAATGAATTGTTTTTTTTTGAAATTGTCAAGCGTAGCACTTTCTACGAATTATCGTTATTAACTTTGAAAGCACGCTATTACGTAACTGGTATCTTAGGAAAGTGTCGCTGGATCTGATAATATCTACAATAAACTTGATTTATGACTAGATAACTCGAAGTAGTAATAATCTTGAACGGAAAACGTTGCGTAGATCGAATTCGGTAGAAATTGCAGAAACATGTGAAAGCAATAAATATTAATGTTTTTCTGAAGTACAAACGGAAAAAATAATTTGCTCGCGTTTTAATTTCCGTAATAAAAATATCTGTAAGCTTATTCTTAATTCTTCAACGCGTCAACATCGAGAATTCAAGCATTCCTTGAGTGTCACGAGCATTATGTAATTAGTGCCGTGTTTGAATTACGAATTATCGCGCTAATCGGTTATCTCTAAACGTGAAACGCTAGAGTAACGAACAGCAATATGAGGAACTTCTATTCCCCGGGATCTCTCGACAAACCAATCGAACGAGCAAACTGTCCCTCGAAAATGCAACAAAAACTTTCTCTATCCTTCTCGCAGAGATTCCTTGCTGACGTCCGTTCAACCCCACAGTCAACCGTTGAGGATCAGCATAACGCATTGGAATTAATTAAATCCCGTTTCCTCGAGCAGCCGGCCAGGCAGCGCGAGCGCGCCTAATTTATTAAGTCCATGCCGCTAATGATTCGCGAGATCCAATAATTAGGTTCGTTATCACTATTATCAAGGCAAGATAAAGGAGCCCCGGCAGCCGGAGACGACTCGAAGAATGCGACCGCGGTAATTAATGCAACGGCATATAATAAATATCGAGTGCAGGCCCCGTTTCGCGACTCCCGGCTTTCCCGTTAAATTGAATTCACTATAGCGAGCCGGCGCCAATATGCTCGCCTTCCATCCCCACCCTCCGTACACCCTCTAGCCGCCACCGCCTCTTCACCCACCCGTTCATCCACCTCCGAACGTTCGCCGATGCGAACCCTCTTTCTAAGTACCCTTTGGCTCGAAGCGACAAACAAGCTCGATACGAAATGAAAATCAAATGAAGATTAAGGCCTGACTTATAATGAGAAGATTGCCTCCGGGGTGGGGGTCGAGGGGTGATTACTGGGAGACTCTTTTCATCGGGGATTTCGTTCGTTCGCGGTGATTTGTTTCCTTTTCATTTTTCGATTCCTTCTCTCTCTCTCTCTCTCTCTCTCTCTCTCTGTCCCACTCTCGCCTTCGCCCTGTTTCTCTCTCCTGCTTTATTTCTTTGATTTCATATCCGCGATGGAAGTTCCCTTGCAGAAGTTCGCACAGTATTTTTAAATTATTCGTAAAGGTGTTCAAGTACTATTTTAATCATTTCAAATTATAATCAAGTGCAAAGTTTGTACGCGGATTCTTAAGGAACAAAGTGTATACTACGTATTGAAATTTAATCTAGCTACACATTATTGTGTTTACGAATCTTTAACAAAATTATGATAGTTATATGAGGAAAAGCGTTGTCGTTTATCAAGACTTAAGCGGGTAACGACAATAAAGCAGTTGTGCGCTTATTACTTGAACATATTTAAATCTCAAAACCAGTAAGCTCGAAACCAAACTTTCCAATCTAAGCACGAAAAATAATGAACCTTTGCGTCAAATAGGAGAGAACAAACTCAACCTTCGAATTCACCCCCGCAACGAAATTCGAGCTGCGGGTATTCATAATCCCTCTGCCTCTCCCACTGCCTTCCCAAAAGGGGTTCTATGTTGTCCTTGAAACCAAACTCACTTTTTTTCAGAAAAGGAATGCAAAAAGATCGGAGGATCGGAACGCGAGCGAGACGTACGTCTCTTTTGGATACGAATTCTCCCGCACAATTTGGTCACCAGAATGCGGTAGAAGGGGGGTCGGTGGGTCCACAGCCTGAAAAAGGGGCCTCGTCCGTGAATAACGTCGTCGTCCGTTCATTGTTCTAATTATTCGTGCATGCGATTAACGCGTATGCGACAAACATGCGGCGTTCTCGTAAGAAGAAAAGGGGAGAAAGGACCGACGATACTCCCACACGGGGCATGAGGGGGGGGGCGAGGTGGGGCCATAAAGCGTGTCAGCCGGTCACAATGAACGCCATCTGACACTCAATTAACGAGTTAATGCGGTACCGTTGATAATTAAACAAATACGCGCGGTTTTTTGCTCGGCGTCCCTCCGGCATCCGCTTTCGGCACCGGGAACGCGCCTGGACAACACAGGGCTTTATTCCGTTTGCTGTCCGGTTTTAAGAACTTCGATGCTTATTGGCAATTGCTCGCTCAGTTGGTGTGAGAAATGAGCGTTAATTTTATTCGAGTCTATATAGATTCAGCATAGCGCAATACACAAATTTTTTGTCAATACGTTAACAATGTTCTTTTATACGTGTGCAGAAAGAAACGTAATACATATGTACTTTAAATAAGAAATAAGATACTCGTAATTGATTAAGTATTTTTGTGCTGTTTTACATATACGAAATTAGATAAGAGTGAATTGATTCTTATCATCGTAAGTGCTAAGAATTTTGGGAATCGTATTAAATATCCAGCTGGCCACGTCAGTTTAGAAATAACACGCCAAGGAATTGTACCAGCGCGACCGATTATTGTACTACCGGAAACGGATGTGTGAAACGTAGGAGGGGAGTAATGAACGTTACGTTCCTTGTCGCGAAGAATAGAGAACCGAAACGTGCATTGAGAGCCTTGGAAACGGAGAACGACGGCTTGCATCCGTCACCATAAACGAGAAACAATCATCGTGTTCTTTGAAATATTTGCCACCCTCGGAAATGAAAAGTTTTTATTATCACTCAAAAGAATGTTAAACTTTTAATGCTATTAAACAGGAAAGAAAGATAGAAAGAGAAATCTACAATAGTTATCCTCGAACAATGATTAATAAAAACGTGAACCATGTGTATTACTTATAATTTTTAACATCCAATGTTGAGCAGAAAATAAATTATAAAGGAAAGTGTTAAGCATTCAGTTTGGAAAGTGAATATTTCAGTGGACCATAAACACATCTTCATGAATGTAAATCAAGCAGGTCCGACTGGGTAGCCTGTTATGTCTTTGTCGAAAATGATATCGTATCGCATTTGCTTATCAGTGTCGATACCGTTATCGACTCGAATTGTTCTCGATGCTGCGAGCTATTGCACCGGAAGTATGTTACTGTTCCTTTTCTGTGAATTTCCGCTGCGGTGGCGAATCACGAACTAAATTCTTGTTTGTTTTTTTATTTTCCAATTGTAAGCAAAATCGGAGAGCAACCTTTCGCGGAAAGGAGGAAGGGAGTGACAACTTCCAGGCCCAAGGATTGTTCCAGTATTTGGAAAAGATAGGAGCACTAGCGAACCCAATACTTTAAGGCCGCGTATTGTAAGTAAAAGGTCCTTGACTAATGGGCCAGAGAAGGCAGTTTCCCAAGGAGGAAAGTCATTCTTACGGACATTCTTAAACGATGAATATAACAGTCTGCCAGTTAAGCAAACGCATCTCCGAATGAAACCTCTTTTATATTTACAGAAGTGTCTCTTATTTCAATTCTCTTAACACAAATTATTTGAGAATAGATGAATGCCCAATAATTTGTCTATTACATTCGATTTTTTCAATTCATTTTGAGATTTCTTTTAAACCCTTTTTATGAATATAGGTGCGACTTAGCCCAAAGTTCCACACAACGAAGCCAATATTCGTATCTCGAAAACGTTGATTAATACTTCACAAACAATTGTAACGACCCCAGTTTATCCTCCCAGTAATATCTTGTCCATCTCTTCACGGTACTATAATGCGTTACTTCACTGACGTATTATGCAACCAACTTCTTTTCCGCAATTTTGCTTTGTTCGCAAAGCAATTCCATTTAAATGTTCCTTTATTGACTTTCATTTCTTCGTTCACTTCGTACTTGTGCAATCATTTCAATTACACGAACGTACAGAACATTTTCATGTTTTCATTGTTTCACTGTTACAAAGAATGTTTCAAAAGTATAATCCTGCAATTCCATAACACCAAAAATAATACTATCATATTTAAATATTACTCTTATTAAATGTACCTCAAAAATCAAAATTACTTATTTTTCGTTACAACATATATTAGATACGTACATAATCTTTTATGTAGCTATTAGGTTCAATGTTTTTGACTGATACTATCACGACAAATACATCTTCTATTTTAACTGACTTTCATAAACTACAAGCATTTATAACTTTAACTTTTATTACTAACTAAAAAGAGCAAGTTCTTATTGTGAGAATTCAACACAATACTTTTCCTTTCAAGTTAAAAGATATTAAATTGTTAAGGGTATAGGTAGTTGAAAAATCAATAGTTTTAAGTCTTGTGAACATCGGAATTATTCGAGCGTCCGTTTCGTTCCAAGAACAGATAGGTAACCCGGTGCTCCTACGTAGATACTTGGGTGGCAAGTACTCCCTGTTCGTTATCTTGTAGAAGCGACACCTAAACATCGAGCAACCTACATCAAACAACATGCCAGGCGATCTTCTCTTAATGTAAACACTTTTGAATATTGTTTTCCTGTCTTGATATTATCTCCAGGTCATGTCTAATGAAAGGCGATCACTGTGAGACAAATCAGTAGTCAGCGGTAGCAGCGAACTGTCGTTAACAGTTAATTAATTATTCTTTATGAGCTTTTCCGTAAATTTTCAATAAAAATCGCGAATTAGGTATTATTATTTTCGTCTCTGATATGTGCAATGTCAAAAAATAGTACGTGAACAGCATAACATTTTCTGAGGGGTGAATTCGTGGTGAAAGCACAATCGGTCAGTAAATAAAAATTTGACGTTGGACGTGTCAGTGCATCTGACTCGTATCACTGGTCTGCACCCTCGTCTCTTTTCCCACCCTTCGATTCGTTAAATCATACCCTCCGTTCTGTTGCGATCACACGAAACTTATAAGAATTTTTTCTCGACTTTTTATCACGAGATCAACGCACGTTTACTGGTTATTAAAAAATGATAAAAACAAAATTCTTCCTATAGTTTGGAAATATTTTCTCAACAAAATTTCCATTATGTAGAGCGAGTAGAAGAATTAAAGTTGTACACCTAAGTATTGGAAAAATTCAATGTTGGCTACGCATTGGAATTGTTCGAGTCTCCAGAGGAACGGGCGAACCGACGTTTCGATATCGCGATTGCAAACAGATCGTGTCGCTAATTAATCTAGCTTACTCAACAGCAAACACGGTCGGCGATAAAAGAATAATTCGTATCACGTCATCGGTTTCTTCGATTTACAACCGAAGAAGCGGGCAATCGCAATTTCTTATCGATAATTAACAAACTGTTCGTCAATCAACCAAATCATCGTCAAGACAATGAAAGTGTCAAATAATTTAAACATTGCAAATTAAATGTTAAGTACTAGATTTCTAAAAAATTTCAGAACTCAGCTCTAAGAAACTAAATTGTAATAGTTGTATTCTCATCTCTTCTTCGAAGTAGTTTATGAAAAAATTCCTTAAGGATGTATTGGCTATACAGTCAATCCCAGAAGTTTATGTGCCTTAGAAAAACGAATTTCCTATAATTAAAAAGAAATCAGACGTCGGAAGAATAATGCTAATAATAAATAGCTACGTGCTAAAAAGTATAGAAGGAAATGTCCAATTAAGTATTGACGCTGACGAAAAATTCTTTTTTTCCAAAATTTCGAAAAATGCTTCAAATAACAGTTGCTTTCCTTCTAATTTCGATATTTAACGAGTTACGTATGATTATTTGGCATTTTATTGATGTTGACAAAATCCGACCACCCCAGCGTCGAAATAGCGAACTTTTGGCAAAAAATTTCATTTTTCCTTAATTACTCCTAAACCGTTGGATCTACAGGAAAATTGTATATAACCTTTCTTGTAG